>NC_072770.1:19710727-20010727 GCF_022539595.1 Amphiprion ocellaris | reverse complement strand
TTTTTTTTTTTTAACCAAAATACTTTGCCAAACCTTACCGAGTAGTTTAGTGCCTAAACTGAACCAAACAGTGAGTGAAAATGCGACATTAGTCTGAGAATAATGGTGTTACATAAGACACAAATGCCAGTTTTCTTGGTGAAAGTCATTTGCAGACTCATTCCTCCGCCTCCCTCTGACCTCCTGGCATGGAATTTGTGGCTCATTCAAACTGGATGCATTTTCTATTATGTCTTAGTCTTACTTTCTGAGGAGAAAATATGTTTCTTTCAAAATGTAAATGAGAATAGAACTTGTACTTGTGAGGCATTCCTTCCCAAGACTGCCTATAAATCACATGATGGCTTTTGGAATACAGCAATAAACCATTTGCCTGACTTGTTCAGGTTACTGTAACCAATCATCCCTCCAGGTCAGAGCTCGGGTTTGGGTTCTATGGTTCGTTTATCATTTGATGTGATGAGATTAGGGCCCAGGGGCAAAGACACACAGTTATCTGGTCCCAGTTAAAAACAGCTATTGGTAGACACTAAAAGGCATACGTCTTGGGAATTACGTGTACATGCGTCACAAGTTGAACAAACTTTGTTCTGAACCCACAAATGATCACTCTTCAGCTGCTAAGCATTTGCCAAGTCAAGTATGGTTTTCTACTTATGTCCCAAATAGGGACAGTCTGACCTGACTATTAGATGTTCAGTGTGAATTTTGGATTGTAACACACTGCCAGTACTGTACTGCAGCCTAAGAACTGTTAAGAAGTGACTCATGGTGCAGATACAGAAAAATGGAGAGCACAAAGTAAGATGGAGGTCAAAAGTGAAAGGATTTCTTCAATGAAATAATTTAGCAAAACAAGTAAATGAGGTGTGAAATATCAATGTTCAGGCGCATGAAGGCCACGGAAGCTGAAAAAAATGACTAACTCAGCATGTAGGAAGCAGGTGGGTTTGTCATGGCATTGAGTTTTATTTTTTCCTTGAGACGTACATTTTAAAAAAGCAATAGTCAATTTGCACATGCATCTTCTAGATTACACAGAAGTAAGACATTGCATTCCAAAAGATGTTTATAGCACAGATCACACATATCAATACAGAACAGATCCTCTGTTATACAGAATAAGCTATGCAAGGTTTAATCTAGCCAGCCACTCTTATCTCCAGCTGGGATAAGATGATCCACTGCTTAACATCAGTGAGACCCCTGGTTTGTGCTTCAATTTATACAGTCCACCCACGATTCAGCACAGAACGATCATTGAGAAGAGTTGGATTGTTACCAGCGTCAACAATCTGGTGTTATCAGTCAGAGACAAAAAACGGCAAACATCTTATATGTTTTCATAATCCAAGAAATACCGCAGAAGTGCCTCACTGAGGAATATAATTAAGTTTTATGCAAGAAAACAAAATAATGATTCACCCCTCTTCTTTATTTCCCTTCACACTTTCAGTGAATTTTAAACAACATTTTTCTACCCTGTAAGACTAATTTTGTTTCTTGTAAGCTTGTCAAAGTTTTTAGAACTCATAGCAAGATCTTTATGTGTGTGAGGAAGTATGAAAACACAGGGAAAGTGTTGAATTCACTAGAGATAAGTAATGGAAATAGCTGAATATAAAAATAATAGCGATGTCTCTCACCAGGTAGTGGGAGTTTATTCAGTAAATCTTCTATTAAATGGACAAATTGTGGGGATTGCTGAAATTAAGAAACACATCTGTACCCTGGGGCAGATGTGATTGCATGGATATCAACAAATTCAATTCTATAAAAAAGCACTATTTATTACTTAATAGAATAAAAAAAAAAACATCTTCCATCCTGTGTAATCAGACTGTTTCCTTATCAGTTACTGTTGGTAAAACAACTAAATTAGGTATTTCATTTGAAACTTTAAGCTGCACTACTCAATATTTTTGGATCACCAACTGAGTACATTACTATGTATAAAGTAAAACCCTCAGTTGTGTGGTCACTCAGATCTTCTCCCACCCACAACTTCAGTGCTTTATTGGTGCACTGTCACTGCTCGCATCAATTCTTTTTTCTGTTTTCTGCAGAAAAGCCCACTGTAAACTACCTGCCTAATATTACACAGCAGGTCTTGATCTCAGTTTAACAAAATGTATGCATAACTAGTAAACCAATAACCACTGTCTCCTAAAATGACGTTCCCATGCAGCTAAAGTCTATTCACAATTAGCTTTTGAAAGAAGTCTATTTTCTCCCACATTGCATATCTTTGTCATTTATTTTATCGCTTCACAGTTGCTCCTTTTCAGTCAATCAGTCATATGTTTTACATATAAGAGAAGCTTCAAACATGTTGCAAAAATGTCATATTTTAACTCAAACCATTACATTTTCCAAAACCTAACCACGTAGTTTTGGTGCCTAATCATGCTTCTAACATATACACTGCATGCACAATTATTAGGCAAGTGAGTGTTTTGACCTTATTGTAATTTTCATGCATATTTTCTAACTATAGCTATTTAAACTTGAATGTTAATTGGTTTTAAGCATTATCAGGTGATGTGTATTTTTGTAATGAGTGAGGGTGTGTCCTAAAGTCATCAATACCCCATATCAAGGTATGCATAATTATTAGGCAGCTTCTTTACGTAAGACAAAATGGGCCCAAAAAGAAATTTAACAGACTGTGAAAGTCAAAGAATGTAAAATGCCTTTTAGAGCGATGCAGCACTCTTGACATAGCTCAACTAATGAGGCATGATTACTGAATAATCCAACATTGTGTTGCAAATAGTCAACAGGGTTTCAAGAAACGTGGAGAAAAAAAGACGCAAATTAACTTCTAAAGATTTGAGAAGAATTAAACAAGAAGCTACCAGGAACCTATTAACCTCCAGTGTTGCCATATTCCAGAAATGCAACCAACCTGGAGTGTCCTTAAGTAAAATTGAAATGCCAATATTGGGCCAAGAGATTTCTGAAGACAGATTTTTTGACAGATGAAATGAGAGCGACTCTTGACTGGACCAGATGGATGGATGGATCACTAATGGGCTCAGAGCTCCACAGGTGGAGGTGGGGTTCTGCTATGGGCTGCTATTATTAAGGATGAGCAAGTTGGACCTTTTCGGGTCGAAGATGGACTTCAAATCAACTCTCAAACCTACTGCCAGTTTTTAGAAGATACTTTTTTCAAGCAGTGGTACAGGAAAAAATGTCCATCAATCAAGAAGGCTACCATTTTTATGCAGGTCAAAGCTCCATCACATGCATCCAAGTCCTCCACTGTATGGCTTGCCAGCAAAAACAGTAAAGATGACAGAATAATGACATCCTCACCGATCTAAACCCTACGGAGAACTTTGGGCCCTTCTTAAACGTGAGGTTTACAGTGAGGGAAGACAATACACTTCTTTGAACAACAGATGGGTTTTTTTTTTTGCTTTTCGTTTAGTTGCATAAAAATTCTGCGCTCTAGTAGTTGAATATTAATTGTGCACACATAGATATTCTCCTGAGAAAGCCAAAACTTACTTTTTTCTTTGTTAAATTCTCAGGTTTGAAGTTTATAAACATTTTGGATTGACTGAGAGCACTATATTACTTCAAAAATGAAATGAATCCTCAGTAATACAACTTGCCTATTAATTGTGCACGCAGTGTAGTTTTAACCTAAAGCATGCTGTTTTTCTAAACTTAAACAAGTGGTGCCTAAACTTTACCAAAGAATGGGTAGAAATTAAATACAGGTCTTAAAATAATGCTCCTACATAGGATGTAAACTCCAATCTCTTGAGTAAAGATCCTGTTATGGATCCACTCATGTGGCTCTTTCATACTGGAGGTTCTTTCTATCAAGTGCTACTCTACAGGGAGCAAAATATGTTCCTTTAAACACGAATGAGCATGCAGTCTATTTGTGAGACAAGGTTTCTATATGGAATATGAACTGTTTTTGCCAAGCTGCTGCACATATAATGTCTCCTCCAATGTCATGACATTTTGCTCAACTGCAGAAAACATCCAGTAAGTTGTAATTAGCAGCATCTCACTGAATGAATCGGAGCTGTTAAGAAAAGTTTATTTCATTATATAAAAAGTTTTACAGTCTGATGGTTTTTCTTCACCTAGAAAGGTTAAACAATTAAATCCCCAACACACTTCTTACAAGTTAAGAGCTGACATTTATTTTCCTGTCCAAAGGGCAGCTCCTCCCAAATCTCTGCTCCAGTGAGATCATGACGCATAGGTCTGTGAATAGATGGAACTGTGCATCCTGTCATTTTTCTTACGGGCAGTAATTTGTTTGCACATACAGTACATCTGTGTTTTTGCAGCGCACAACTTGGCATGTGATGAAGCATGACTGATGTGTGTGTGTGATGACAGGTCAGTGACCTCAGACTGGTCCTCATGCTGCTCTTATTTTTAATCCTGAGGCCAGGGGGGTAATGACTACGCTGTTTGTCAGAGTCTTGTGATGCATTTAAGGAACGATTTTGAGTCAAAACATGTCAGTACAAACACCATTTCTGTGGAAAATTTGACATTTTCTATGTTTTACAGGTGCTCTATGCTGTTGTGTTGTTTTGTTTTATTTGAAAACATGCTTTATTAAAGAAATGCTGCATACCAGCTCCCATAACTCTACAAAACCTTGATAAATATTTACCCTCTGAAGTATTTTTACTGTATAAGGTTACAAGATGACAGACAGAACCTTTCTTTATACATTCTGTAAAAAACAAAACTATTTCCTCCATCATTATATCTCAAGGTCGTTGGATCTGCCTGAATTTTCTGTGTTGTCCTTGTTCTATTATATAGTTTGTTGTTGTTGTTGCTTAGAAACATGCAGTGTTCACTCCTTCACTTCATTCACACTCCTGGTAACGCTGGAAGCATGTGAAGAGCTTTTCGCGCTTATTTACGGCAGCAAATGGCATTCGGTCCACATAGACTTTTCACTTCAAATTAAAGGAAACACGTGAAGAAATGCAGTAATTTCAAACCTATCTTAAAAGAACCTACGTGCTTTTGTCTACTAGTACAATGATTTTGCATTTGAATATGTTAAATTAAAACATCTGCTTGCAGAAGTTCTTAATGAAAGAATGATTTGCATCCACTGGCTCAGTGGAGCGACACATAACAGCTGTAAGATACATTGTCCAACATCTTTGTATAATATGATGCAACGCTTCCATATTGGAAGTTTTGATGTGGTTCTTCTGTTGCTGTTTGGACTGCAGGAATCCAGGTGGAACTTCCTCTTTTCTTTCCTGGCACTGCCGGCTGTGCTGCAGCTGTGCGTGCTGCCCTTCCTTCCCGAGAGTCCTCGCTACCTGCTGATGGAGAAGAGAGATGAAGCCGGAGCAGAAAAAGGTATCGCACATGCTACTCTTCACTCAGCTACATCTTCACACTGCGTTCAGGCTGCCACACCCGCCTCTGATGTCTCCAAATACTGTTTTTTGTTGGTAATGTTTGAAAAGCAGCTTTCACACACATCTTTACAGCTTGAAAAAAAAAAGATTATACAGGAGTAAGACTCACTGTTCTACTGCACAGATTACCATAATATATCTGCAGGGGGAGAGAAAGAGCTCTTTACCGAGACCAGAGATTCATGATTACTTTGTCTTTCCAGAGATTTATGCCTTTTACATTATTTTATGGTTTCACACCAGCGTTTCAATGCGCAAAACTATTGCATAAATCTTCATGTCTATATGAAACAAGTTTTGCATGCTCCAAACATTCATCCTTGTAATATTAAGCAGTGCTGCATCTCACTTCTGAATTCATTCCTTTGGAACACAAAATGCTATTCTGACTTACAAAGTGCAAAACACTAAATCACAAGCTGAGACACCTCATACATTACATTATATCTCAAGTGACCAGCAGTAATAAAAATGGGACACATCTATAGGGAAGGTGAGGTGAATTTAATGACCTGCGCTGGCAATTTAGAGCTCATACTTCCCCATAATTATAACTGCAATAGACTTCTTCATGAGAGACATTTTGACATGTCACAGCAGGAACATGTGGAATTAATAATATTCGTAGTATCTTTGTTCCATTAAGTGTCTTAGTAAGCCATGACAGCAGCAGGATTTCAGGTTTTCAGCAGTTTTGCTGGGCCTTCTATTTCCTGAATCCAATTCAAAGTGGTGTAATTTGGGCAGAATTTACTAAATAAGCATCTCAAACAACTCTTGTCGTGTTTCGATATCCACTCGAGGATGGAGAAATGAAAACAATCATGAGAGTAGGCTGATTTGGTAAGTGTAATTATACTTTTTGAGACCCATTTTTAAACCTTTATTTATCTCCACTTTGGGAAACTGGCACCAGTGAAAGCATCAAAAACCTGATGAGAATTTGTTGTGATTGTGATTCTCAAATAAGATCTACAAAACCTTTTTTCAAAGTTTTGACTGCATTTATGAACAAAATATACTCAGTGGATATCTGAGATAATAATGTCTTCAGGGAGACACAGTTATTTAAATCAATACATTTCCATCTGAAGATTCATCTGAGTTATGACTCAATGAAGAATTATGATCTTTCACAGAGATTTATCCAGTTTATGTGACGTTTGGCTTTGTCCGGTGTAGTGTTTATATCTTCTACAGACGCCATCCTGTAATATTCTGAAGGTTAAAGTGCCTTCAAGGACACTGAGTTAAGTTACTGAGGAGCAAAGGGAATTTTTGTAACTCTCTCTCCATTTTACACTCTGGTGTAAATTCCTTGGCTGCTGTTTGTATAAACTGAAACAATCACTGAGAATTTGGTAGCATCATGTGATAATGAGCCTTTTGTTTCACAGCAGTGATTAAAATTCAGTGATGAGCACACAGAACATGTGATGCTCTGTTAAAACTACTGTGTGATGTGTAATTACTACATGAAATAATGTGATACTGTGTTCATTTTGTGCCCTGTAGGAGATTTTAATTCCAAAAATAGGAGCACAGCATTTTCTGTTAAGAGGCTTATAGATAAAAACTGAGCTAATGCAATTAACCCATGATGACCCACACTTTGTTTCTGCAAAACCCTTTAATCTGTCAGTTTGCAGTTGCTCAGCACTGAAGTCAAAATTGAATGTTACATTGCTTTGTCACTAAGAAATCCAAATAAAATTGTATTCATGCTTCTTTATCATTCCATTGTTTTTGGAAATTGTATTAAATCACCTCCCTGTTTTATATTTAGGGATGGTTTTTTTCAGATAGAGCATTAGAGACAGATCAGAAATGCTGGAAATAGAGCAGATGAAGGACATGCAGATCTGAGGATTCAGCTGCTTGCGGCATTTTAGTCCATGTGGTGTTTGTTCTGACCACATGGCCATCAGCTCGCTCTGTCTCTGAGTTTTTATTGAACAAAATCAAAGCAAAACACTTGGAAATAATTATAATATAGCTCAGTTTTGTTAGAGTTCCACTTAACTGAGTTTTATTCGCTTATCATAATCGATTTGCTAAGCAAAATTTATTATCCACAGGAACCTTTCCCCTGAAGATAGTTTTTGCAGCTTAAGTGTAACAATATCATAGCCTGCTGTGGACCCCAGGTACTTCTAATGCATCTTGCAAGATTGTGAAAAACACATCCAAACGTATTGAAGTTGTGTATTGAGGCGATCTCGTGGAGTGTTAAAATGTTGTGACATGAAAAGAGGCTCAAAGTTTGTTCAAACTGCACATGTTAACGAAGCATGTTAAAAAGTGTGGCGTCGAACATGACTTTGATCAGTTTTGTCTCTGGGGTGGTTTCATGCTCTTTGATGTGTGTCCATACATTATGGATGGTTACTCTCCAGGGCTTTGGTTGCTTGTGTTCTTTGTGAAACTGAACATCCTGGTTGTTTCTTTTGAACTCAATGTTATGCAAGAGTTCAGTGAGGTCTCAGAGCAATGGAACATTGGATAAAACGGTTTTTGTGATGATGAATGATAAAATCATCATCAGTTGGAATTAACTGTTGGATTCTGCAGCATTGAGGATTTTAGTAAATAATCTGCATGTCTTGGTTAGGCTTACTACTTTTTATGGACAGTAACTTTCCATAAAGCACCTGAAATAATGCAGATGCATCCAAAACATGTAAAATAGATTTTTTTTCTATAATAACAGAGCATTAATAGAAGACAGAAAACAGCCGTCATCTGATTACATGACATTTAAATATATTTGCTGAAATTGCCACCTTGACACAGTGAGATGAGGATGTCATCTGTTCACTTTTTCTCATTTATTTGAAGATAATAGCCTCTTCACAGTGTCTGATAGAACTTAATATGATATCAAAAAGAACACAATCTACCACAGGCCTTATTCCTAGACACATACAAAGGCAGTTTAAATTGTACTGAGGTACAAAATCATTTCCCTTTTAGAATTTCATTTGTGAGCCGTTGCAAAGTTCAGACATATGTTATGCATATTAAAAAAAAGGAAGGACTTTTGCACCTTGTTTTGAATATTAATGCTTTTTTAAAATTTTTTTTATAAATTTCAGCAATTGTGGCTCTTTGAAAACACATTCTAATTTTACCGTGTGCAGTTAATCTTCAGAATCCACAGTTTTAAAGCTCAAGGGCAGTGCTTGTACTTCTCTTGATTGAGCACGTTGTTGTTTGT
This sequence comes from Amphiprion ocellaris, assembly GCF_022539595.1. Classification (NCBI taxonomy): domain Eukaryota; kingdom Metazoa; phylum Chordata; class Actinopteri; family Pomacentridae; genus Amphiprion; species Amphiprion ocellaris. The sequence goes on along the minus strand of NC_072770.1, from coordinate 20,002,081 downwards.
TTTTAGCTCACTTTCTCATTTGGCCATCTGTCTTTGTTTATTGCTTCTCTCACCAAACAAATAATTTCAACCTTGGCTCTCTTCAGTGAATTGGAATCAAGGAAATGCGATTTTTAATATTTTATTTCCACTGTTGTTACTGAAACCACAGACAAGACAAAAAATGAGCAAGGTACATTAACAGCCTTAACAAAAGTGTTCAACTTCCAATTTAACAGTTAGGTTGACTTCTGAATCTATTCAAATGCTTAACTTTGTATTGGGTTATTATGTGCTTGGAAGATTGTCCTCCTAGCGTCACACAGCTACTGACAGCGACTGGCTCTGTGAATAACCCCTGGAGGAGGAGGTGAATGGTTGGGTAAAGGACATCCTGGCCAGACTCCCTTCACATCGTCTCTGCTACTGCCAGCCAACATTTTGTTGGCACAATCCTGCACAGTGCTGCAGATCCGTGTTGTTGGCTTGTGTTACAGTGCTGCAGTTGGGGGAATTGTTGTGAACACACACAAATCTTGAGGGCGGCCCTGTAGTGTCCTATTATCATCACGCAGTGTCAGATGGGAACAGCATGTTCTCTTGCACCCTGTCTTGTCTCCTGTCATGTCATGTATCTGCAGCGGTCCTGCTCACCATTTAAAGGTTACAGAGGTTGAAAATGAGATAAATTTGTATACTAATGGCTGTCAGTGCGATTGCCAAACCGCTCGCAATTTTACAATTACTTTGACTCCTAAGTATTCAGTCTGTCTGAGTACATCTCCTTAATCAGCTCTGACCTTACTGATGAATTCAGAGCATGTGTTTACTTTCTTAGCCTGCCAGGAAGGGAGCTATAAAGTATGACATGACGTCTCACCTTCTCAACACACCAATCCAGTCATGACTTCTGATGCATTACAGTGTGTGTTTGTTTCTTTTCTTTTCTTTCTGTAGTTTTTCAGAATGGTTGTAGACAGGATGCTAAGGTTACTGCTTGCAGACTTTCAGCAACTTGTGTGATTTAAGATAAGATAAACTTTAGTGATCCCTCACCGGGGAAATTCACAATCAGTCCAGCACTGTTACTGCTTTTCTAGGTTGCAGTGTATTTATGATTTTAGACATCTTGACATGTACTTTATTATTTGTCAAAATAAGTGCTTTAAGTTGGATGGAATGACTGTAGTTTATTTTGACTCATTCCAAAATGCATCACCCAGGTGTTAATCCGCAGCTGAGAATAGTCCACAGCAAAATCCTATTTCCTTCTGTGTAGGTGACATTTGCTAAAGATTACAGTGCTCCGCTGTTTTAAAAAACTATTCTAGATAACTGCATTTTTATACATTTTTAGAGATACACATCTTCTGTAAAGGCTTTAGATCTTTGGACTAAGAGCCATAGACAGCATGGGCAAACTACAGGTGTAAAACTATAAGACATGAACTAGGCATTCTTCATTTTAGTGTTTTCATTGGTCTTGTTTACAATAATATAAAATAACACCAGCCCTGTTCTTCAAATTCCACCAGCTGTCCGTGCACATTAATATGCCAGTCTGTCCCTTCAGACTAGCTCTAAATATTTAAATTTTCATGCTGCTCAACAAGGGCTTTCCACTGTGTCCAAAGGTTTTTGGTTGCATCACATTCACTCCACCTTGTGACACTGCAAGTGTCTGGTCACAACAGTGTCACAGAGTGGAACCCCACTGTCGGCCCGCAGGGAAAATAAAATTGGATGGCTCCACGGAGACACTGACACTGTTGGACATCCTGCCATACTCTTACAAACATCAATAGCATGTCATACTATTGCATGGACGGTCCCAGCGTGACTGTGGAATTAAACCAGGTTTCCATATTTTCTGTCAGCAGGGAGAAGCAATTAAATACTCATTTACATGTGCAAATCTAGATAGTAATTACATTGAGATAAGATTTCCCCAAAGCAATTACTTGTAACTCTGGATTATCTCAGCGTGATGGCTGTATTCCCTCCCGTTCTAAAGTTTGTTACTGTCTTCAGGTCACTGTGGGTTTTGTTTTTTTGAAGTAGTGATATTTAGATTTTGCCATTTTCATGGTGTAAAGTAAATTGAAAAAGCCAGTTCAGTTAAACATTGTACAGCCTATGACTGGCAGAATTAACTCACCTGGTCTGTACTCTTACAAAGTGTGTTTCAGGGTAAAAATTTAAATCATTACCTATTGGCTGACATTTTTTATAAGGAGGATGTCAAACTTCACTGCAGTCTGTAAAGGTACTTGTCTTATTCATTTAATGCCATTTTACATTCAGAACCTAGAACCCCACATAGAAGCCATTTCTATAATGGATTGTAAATATAATATGACCAAAATACACTGCCCAGCCAAAAAAAAAGGCACACACTAATATTTTGTTTGACCACCTTTAGCTTAGACTATGGCACTTATTTGCTGTGGCATCATTTCGATAGGCTTCTGTAATGTCACAACGTTTATTCCTGGCTAGAGTTGCATTAGTTTTTCACCAAGATCTTCTATTGATGATAGGAGAGTTGGACTGCTGCGCAGTCTTCTCCAGAACATCCCAAAGATTCTCAATGGGGCTGAGGTCTGGACTCTGTGGAGGCCAATCCATGTGTGAAACTGATGTCTCATGTTCCCTGACCACTCGTTCACATTGTGAGCCCTGTGAATCCAGGCATCGTCATCTCGGAATATACCTTTGCAATCAGGCAAGAAAAACTCCATTGACGGAAAGACCTGGTCGTTCAGTATATTCAGGTAGTCAGCTGACCTCATTCTTTGGGAAAATAATGTTGCTGAACCTGACCAACCCCAGATCATAACCCTAAACCCCCTCAGGCTTGTAGACACTAGACATGATGGGTGCATGACTTCATCCGCCTCTCTTTTTACCCTGATGCACCCATCACTCATCCCACTGGAACAGGATAAATCTGGGCTCATCAGACACCATGACCGACCACATTTGTACGTTAAAGATGATGGTTCACCACTATCCTTCCAGGTTTTAATAATGCATTGAACAGTTCTTAACTTGATTTTAGTTGTTTCAGACATTTCCATAGTTGTTTTCTTTGCTTGATGCAGGCCAATAATTTGACCCTTCTGAGACAGATTAACATCCTTTCCACGATGATAGGATATGTCTTTCGACATGGTTGTTTAAAAAATGAGAAGCTCCTCACTGCATCAGCTAGTGTTAAATAAGTTGTTGCCACTGAAACGTGTTGATCACTGCAGTAATTATCCAATGGAAGGCTCTTACCTATTTGCTTAGTTATATCCAGGTGGCGACTTTTTTTTTTTTTTTTTTTTTTTTTTGGCCAGGCAGTGTATCTTGGTTGTATAATATTTGTCCTGCTTTCTCTGCATCTGCATACAGTTTAGGGATTCTATTATGTCACATTTTAGTGTGTTTATTGCTTCTTTGGCCCTAAAATTAAACAGTATTTTGAACAAAGTGTGAACATACAGTCAACAACAATAAAACTGCAGACAGGGGAAGTGAAAGACATTGAGCTTCTTGGGTCCTGGAATGTAGTAGTTACATTGATGCATACCACCTACTACACATTGTGACAGACCAGCAGGACAATGTGCCCCTTCAAACCACGAAAACCGCTCAGGAACAGCTCAACAAAACACAACGCATAGCTCAAGAGACCGATCCAACCTCCAAACTCCCCAGATCCCAGTCTGTTTGAGAAATCAGTTTTAACAATACTGTTTCACGTAGGCTCCACTAAAGCAAACCCACAAATTCCCAAAGGATCAGACGGGACGCATCCAAAGGTCCTGTGTCAAGACCCTGACACTGTTGGAGGGGTTCTAGCAGCATGAAAGGGACCTACAAAGTATTAAGCGGGTGGCTTTAATGTTGTGGCTAATCAGTGTATACCTATAAAACAAACGGCTTGTTGGTTAGTGATGTTCTCACTTTTTCTCTCTCTTACAGTTTTAACCTATCAGTGTCAGAACTTCAAATCCCAGCTTGCACAGTTGTGTTTGCATCCACACACTAAGCACACACAGACACACTCCCAGAATCCTCCTACCTGTCAAATACTGCAGCGGGTCACCCGTGGGACATGCAGGCTTTAGTCTGCCAGGTCTAACTGTGTCTCGTCTAGTCAGTGTGCTGCTGGACTCACACATCCTAATGACCTGATTTCAGCCCCCGACTGTTAGGAGAGATTTGCTATTCTGGGTTCTGCCCTTAATCTGTGCTCACCTGAGATTCCCATAAAACCAGGGATTCACTTTTACAGGAGAAAGAATCAAAGTGAGGGAAGAAGTGTCTACACACACTTATTCCATATAGTCAACTTCAAAAAACCCTTTACTAGACAAGTTGAAAATAAAACCTGCTCAACTCTGCTCAGATATAAAGTCCTAGTATATTTCAGTTTGAGAATCTTATTAAAAGTGAAATAATACAGTCTAATATCAGTAATCTGTCTTAAATTTATACAACCACATTAATTTGTTGGACATTTATTTTTGAGCTAAGTTTTGTCTGCATTCAGATGAGGAGAACGTCATATTTTAGAACATTTCATTCCCTCAAATCGCTACAGCTAGCAGACAACGGCAGTCGGGATGAATTATGTATCACAGAGGAGACATTTAAAATGAGATCTTGATAGGACCAAGATGTAGCCTCAGGGAACTGCACAAATCCTTAGACTTTAAAAGTACCTTGTGGAATTTTCTTGTAAATTAACACAGTTTATATTTATTCGGTGTTTTACATTTTATATAGTCGAGAACTAACATGATACATGAATTGAGTGCTTTTATATCATCTCTTGCAAAGTCAGTTCTTTAAATATTTCAAAAAATTTCCCCTACATACAAACATAACTGAGACCCACTCATTAAAATACAATGAGAATGTTACGTAACACAGAAGCCATTATGTTTTAGCCACTAGTTCTAATTATTTTTGCGTTCTTTCTGTGAAATCATGTTTTGGTGAGGCCTATTACGATTTACCCATGAGCTTCAGCCATTATTTCCAGAATGAGCCAGTCAGAGCTGCAAAATCGATTGGCAGGAAAATCAGTTCTCTTTGCCATAATTGTTGAATTCTGTCCAAACTGACCCAGAATTTAAAAGTGAGCTAATTTAGGTTGTAGATTGTGTTTTCAGCTTTCTTAACCAAGAAAGGGTTCAGCTGTTTTCTGCATGAGCATTTGGGATAACACTGACCTCTAGACTGAGAATCTGCACAGATTCTAGCTGCTGCCCGCCAATAGCTGCTCAACTTTTCATCAGACAACCTGATCTTCTCATAAAATGTTGTAATAAATCATCTGGACTAATGATTAAAGCACGAGATTTTCATGCCGGTCCAAGCCATAAAATTGCTTCAACTGCGATTCCTTTAATGTTTTCTATGGGAAACATAAATGAGATTTTTACCAGTGGCCTCTGCTACACCTGAAAAAGCTTATTCCACTTCACAAAGTGATAGATGATTACGTAGGGGACCCTTTGCAGTCACGGGAATGAGTATGTCCATGAACTTTACAGAAAGGCGGTGGTGTCATCATCCCACTGTCTCCTTTTTAGACAACCAAGGATTTATTAGATGGGGCTGAATCCTGAAACTTGTTAACCAAGAAAATGGTGAAGGTTATAGTTTTCCTTCTATCCTTCTGCCATGTGGTTGACATGGTACCCAAATCATGATCTTTTTTTTTGCCAAGTGTTTTTGTTGTGACAAAGGTTCACTTGCCCACACTTGACCAAACATAATAATGAAAATAATAATAATAATAAAAATTAATGATAGGTACAATATTGACCCCATTCTCTTGGGTGAAAGTGTTTCAGTCTTGCCTCCACCACACCCATCTCCTCTGAACGCAGACTTTGCAGCTCTTTATACACATCATTTGCAAACACTAAATACTATTTTGTGCATACATCTATATATGTTATTTTGGGGGTCAGATGCAATCAATCTTCATTTGTTTATCCATTAGCTTTACCAGGACAGTAACTATCAGTGCTCTCTGGAGTTTTATTGTGAACAAGCAGAGCTTTAAAAGTATTGACCAGTGGTTGTCGTTGCCTCTTTTACTGCTGCTTTGTTAAACAATGTTACACCTTAGACTCACTTTATGTAGGCAAAAAGTGCAAAAGAACTTGAATAATTTAAAATTTGAATACAGGCAAAAGCGCAAGACATAGTTTAAAAGCTCTAGAGAACTTGTATTCATGTAGTGATGTTCTGTTTTGAACAAACTGCTTCACTTCTGGGGATATGTTCTAATTTGGTGTGAAACAAATCCTCAGCTTCTTTGTTCTCAGCATGATGATTGTTTTTGAGGGTTCTCACACATTAATTTTGTGCTCCTGTGGATGTTTTTGTGTCAGCTTTCCAGAGGTTTTTGGGGAAGAAAGACGTGTCCCAGGAGCTGGAAGAGGTCCACGCGGAGGCTCGAGCTCAGGACAATCTGCACATCGTCTCTGTGCTGCAGCTGCTGAAGAACCCAGCTGTGCGCTGGCAGCTCATCACTATCATCGTCACCATGGCCTGCTATCAGCTCTGTGGCCTCAATGCTGTAAGATGCTTCTCAGATTTTCAGTGGAATCCAGTTGTTAGGCTATCATACAGCCAATGGTACTGTAGTTAGCGCACACTGATGAAAAAGAATTGATTTAGTGCTTAGGTTAATTAAAAATGAGAATCAAATGAAAAGAATCAATAATGCAAGATTTGTTTAAAAATCATTATAAGCATGCCGTCTTTCAGCACCATTTGCAGATTTACGGGTCTTAAAGGTATTCTGTCACAACATGAGTTTTGGGGGTTGAGCTTTGCCCAGGCAGGAAGGTGAAAGATTCTTCTTCTTTTGCACAAGAAACTCAAACTTAGAGAGACTATAATTGCCGTTCTGCTCCATCCAGTATCTCTTTTTTTTTTTTTTTTTGTCTGCATTTGTTCTCATTGTTTGACTCCACAAAAGGGGAGTCAACATTATATGAGATTGATGCATATTTTAGTCTTGCAGCCAAATATTTTAATATTTAGTGCATGTGTGTGACCATCACCAGCCCTCCCTGAAAGCTAAGCAGATATTCTTTATTAGAATTCCCTATTATGAGCCAGGGAGGGCAGTGCTACACCTCAGTGATGTGTGGGGGAAACAAAGACTGGACAGGACGAACAGGATGAACAGGGATAGAAAATAACAGGCATTGCTATTGCAATTAAAGATTGTAAGGTGGTGTGTTATCCATCCAGTATCTCTGACTTTAGCAAGTACAATATACCTAAAACATTTAATAGACTTTTCCGACCACTAGGGGGCAGCAAACCAAGATAAAAACACAAAACCTGCGTGGTCTTACCTTATGCAGATGTAGTGGGAACTGTTGTGAGTGCAGAAACATTTAATTATTATCTTTAGATATTCCAATATGAGTAAAATCAGTTACAACTCCGACTTTTGCCAAAAAAATAGCAAAATTCTTGGTTTTCAGTGGAACTATTTGCATGTGCTTTCCCATCGAGGTCATATAAATGACCAAAATATCAATAAATAAAAGATACAACAGAGCAATACTCTCTCAGGCCTGTTCATCAGTGGATCAGGTGTGGATGAGGTTGTACAGACCCTCCCCGGGGTCTGTACAGGTGTGACCCCAAATGTGTGATCTCCTCTGAAATAAGGTTATGTTTTTATACCCCTGTCTGCATAAAGGTATGTTTTCTTCAGCCGTTTGGTCAAACAGGATTAAAAGTAAAAGTTACAGTGTACAGATAATAATAATAAAACTAGAGTTCTTGTGCAATCAGCTTCTTGCTCCAGTTTGAGTGACTCACTCTCTCTTTGTGTTTACCTCGACTGTGAATGAGAACTCGTGGGCGTAGAGAAGTCACTGCGAGTCAGTGTGTCTTCTGCACTTTGTTGACAGCGTGAGATGTTTAACTGTCCTCCACCTGCTGTGTTGCAGTGCACCAGGGAGAAAATGACTGTTGTCCAATTATAGGTCCTACCTTCTCTGTCTTGAGCACATAGATGCCAAGAATAGCTCTGCACAGCGACAAGGGCTGCTGCTTGTTGCTGCAATCCACCACCTAAAATACAAAGAATGACAGCAAAGAACTTGGGAAAAATGTGTTTATGATTTTTTAAATTCCAAGGATTGCAACCTCAACAGCTTGCAAACACTTAAAATCCCCCAAAAATTATTTGTGTCCTTTAAAAGACACTGATTTGTATTTCAGTTGAGCAGAAAGGTGCAATTTCAACAAACTGCTGTGTGTCTGTTGAGGCTGAACTAACTAGATGGATGCAATCAAAAATGTTAGGGAATCTAAAATGGAATAAATAAATAACAATATTTGAAGCTTATTTCTCATGATTAAATCTTCATACTTGATAGGTTGAAGGACTTTTAGTAATGTGCAGTAAATCCAAAAATCACAAAGCTCATCTGAATTATCATACATATGAAAATGACTTAATTTACACTCATTTTCATTCCAAGAAGACAGGAACGACAAAGTGTATAAGGACTCTGGAGATCCATGTATTTTAATTGTTAAACCACATTAAAAACCCCCTCACCATCAGACCGTTCCAATGATTCCAATAAATGTGACAGTCTGAGGGAAACTTTAAATTTTCATCAACTTATTGTTATGAAACTCTTAAGTGCTGAAACCACGCTGACAAATGAGAAATTTGCCTGCAACCATTTTAACACTATAATTGTTTCATCTTGTCAGACCTAATTTATGAAAATCATATTTTTGGAATTCTCAATGTTTTCTGTGAAAAGGATCATTGGAAAGAACAGTTCTGAGCACCTGAGGAGAGAACACAAAGACAAATGATGCAAATACAAAATCACGTTACATCTGAGCTACAAGCATGGTTTTTTAAATGTATTTTATAACTTTACTTCTGTTTGTTCTCAGTCCTCTGAGTCGTGTGTTTTATGTCCTTATTCATGTTCTTAATTAGGTTAATGCTGGTATGAGACTGCTGATATATGGATGAATGAGAAATCTCTTTCACCATTAGAAAATGCTGAGTTGGATTCTGACACCACCCATCCGCAGCATTTCATTTCTTTAATCTTCAATTTACATGGGTTTAAATTTGATCTGAGTATACATGAAACTATTTAAATGCATTTAGCAATGTAAAATTGTGTCTTCTTGTAGATCTGGTACTACACCAATGGGATCCTTCGGGAAGCAGGTTTTGCCAATAACTTACTTCCCTACATCACATTGAGCACAGGAGCTATAGAGACTCTGGCTGCCATCACCTCGGTAAGTATTATTATTTAACTTGTTGCTTTAAGTCAACACAACACAGGCCATTACTCTGCTCTGGTAATATGGTAGTTTTGTTTTCCTGCATTAGTTCTTTTGACAGTTAATTGGTGCTACATGGGAGAAAGATGTTTATTTGCCTCATTAAAATCCTCTTTTTAAAAGTTGGATCAAGTCTATATTGTAATGGACAAAGATCTTTAGGTCAGACATATGTAAATGCACATGTGTGTTGATATGTGTCCAGCCTATTTTCATAAGATCACATTTATATTGCTCAGAAAGAAATTTGTTGACATATATCGAAATAAACAGCTTTCCAGGGGAATGTAAATCTGTCTGCCATATGTATAGCTTCTTGTCGAAACAATCATTTTTATAGCTCTTATAAAAGTTTTACAAATGGGCCAGTGGAATAGTTAAAGATTTGTTCCTGCATTTCATGCTTCTCCATCCATAAAATGATCATGCAGAGGGAATATAGTATTCTAAACACACAGTAACTGGCATTAGAATACCAGTGTGAAAAGCATATCTATAGAAAGTCGTATGTACAAGTACATGTCTCCTCTGGTAAAAAATGCACTCATAAAGATGTAGATGTAGTTTTGTGGTCTTTGCTTTAGAGAGATTTTGCTCATCTGTGACCAAAATTATCCTCTAATAAACTTTTTATTTTTTTTGTTAATTTTAGCATGTTTGCTGCATAGATGCAATTCTAATGCTCTTGACCAAAATTGCCTGTCAGGTCTATTGATGTGAAAAAGCAGGACTGTCAACAGTCCAACAGTCCGTAGCTGCACTGGCAGCAGATCTGTCGCTAAACAGTGGCGCAGAAAGCACTTTGTTCCAGCACAGCTTAATGAAGTCATTTGTTGGTTGGAGGGTCTCTGTGGGCGGCTTGTTGGGGAGATACTGCAGCGCTTGTCATTAAATTATTATTTACATGCAGTAATAACTGTACGCAGCACAGAGCATGAATAAACAATGCAATAAGTGATTTTAAAAAATGTCATGAAATACATTAAACAAAATGCTCTACAAGACCATTAAAGTCAAGTTTCTGGTACCAGTACATCCTGACATAATGCGGCATTATGTAGCCAGCACAGAAATTGTGTTGCACCTTGCAGTTTTTTTCTATTGAATTTACTGTATATCAGAACATCTAAGATTACACTTAGGCTCCCTGTACAAATCAGTGATGATGCATGAGGTGTAGCGAAGTTGAGGTGTTTTTATTTTATCTTACATGCCCAAGAAATGAATTACAGAGAATGACTTGTATTCCCAGGAGGCAGAGAAATGCGAAGCTCTCATTAATTGTAGTTTTGTGGCCAGTTCTTTCTAGGAGGAGGAGTCGATGGTTTTCTGGATTCACTTTAAAGCCTCTTTAACTGTGGCTATAGGAATATTGACCTGATGGCTGCATGCTATTGATCCAGATTACAGTGAAAATGGTACAACTGTGCAAGCTTATACTATCCACCCACACAGTTAGTACACACTGACAGGCAGGATGATTGATGAACTGCAGGAATTTTATTTCTGTCTCCAAAAATGTTTTTGCAAATTCCACCAAGGAGCCACTGAACATTGCTCTCCTGACAAGTCACACTTTAACTTGAGTACAGTCTTCATTTAGCCTGCAGTTTTAGGGTTCAGTTGCAATCTCCTTTCATGGAATTGGTTAAATCAATTTGTCTGATTTAACATGTTTGTAATTGGTGCTGTGGGTCATGTGTAGAGTTCATTGTAACTTTTTTGTGGAAAATCACTACCTGCTTCAACAGCAAAGCAGTGCATTTCTGGGTTTGAAAACCAAAACACTCTTAAAGACACTCCTCCCAGATCTGACTCCAGGAAAGGGGCCCCGATTTCCCTTTTCCAAGAAGAGTGTCCATCTCCTTCAAGGTTCGCTTCTCATTGGTCCATCATAAATCACTCTTTGTCTGGCCCCTCATTTGGGACCAGTATGCCATGAGAAACCATACCAGGAAATTATGCTCCTGACCACATAGCTACCAGGATTATTGGGACACAGAAAGCCCTTCACTGTGATAAGCTGGCAATTCAGGGAGGAGTGGTGTGGACACTGTTTTAATCTTTTGTGGTAAAGAAGAAGCTGCGTCACCTACAAAGCCCTCAATCTGTGTTCCTATCCTCACCTATGGTCACAAGCTCTGGTTAGCAGGTAAAAAGATCTTGCAGATATAGACAGCTGAAATGAGTTTTATTCATTGCCTCTTTGAACTCGGGAACAAGGGGAGGTGGTCTGACTTTAGGAGCTCAGACCAGACCTGTTTCTCCTTCACATTAGAAGAAGCCAGCTGAGCATCCCAGGCGCCTCCTAAGGGAAATATTCTGGGCAAATCCAACAAGGAGGAGGCTCATGCTGGAGGAACTCTATATATATATATATATATATATATATATATATATATATATATATATATATATATATATATATATATATATATATATATATATATATATATATATATATATATATATAGAGTTCCTCCAGCATGAGCCTCCTCCTTGTAATTTGTTATTGATCTAATTTGCCTCATCCTCATGGGAGATGCGGTGAGAATACAGAGAGGAATGGATTCAAGCAAACATTGTCGCCACAAGTGCCAGTAGTTAATCATTTGAATGACATGTCTATGTGTCAGTATGAAGTCTTTTCAAACAAGCAGACTTTACAAAATATAGAGGGAAACACACTGATTTGTGTGGCGATGCCCTGTGTGGGCCGCTATCTGTTTTCTGTGATTCGCACACTGTGATGCTCATTAAAGACGATCTTTGATCTGCAGCAGAGACCCCACTGAATGACTTCAGCTGCCAGGTGACTGGCTTCAAGCACCAGCATGTACTCTGCAGACATCAGTTTTCGCTGCTGTCCTGTTGCAGCATCTCCCAGTGAAGCATTACTAACTCCCCCAACTGCCTTTACTGAACACCACCCTTCTTCTGTAGCTGACAGTAATGAGCCATTGGCGGTTCTGTTGGCATGCACAAAGTAGACACAAATGATCAAAATTAAGCTCGCATATCCATTAGCTTGTGTTATTTTTTATAATAAATAACTTGCCATGACTTGTGAGTTTTCAGTATAATATGACAGATTGATTTTTGCCTGTTTTTGTTCCTGTTGACACTCCACTTTTTATCCAACTAACAAGATAATGTGACCATACACTGTACAGGCTTTGCTTTGTGAATATTTCAACCAAAGTCAGGCAAATGCAAGCAGATAAAAGATATTATTTTCTCTGTGAAAAAGCAAAATATTTAACAGAGCAAACTCAAGACTTTTACGTAGCTGTGTTAATATTTCATTGGCACTGGACATTTGTATGAGTGTCATGATCACAAACTGGGACGTGTTGACACTCAGTGAGGCAGATTAATTTGATTTGTGGTTTCAGGAGCCTCACATATTTATGATATTCAAATCAAAGTTGGCGCATGACTTCAAAATATCTGCGCTTTCATGTAGGTGGCAAGCATTTCAAAGGTGGTATTTAATCCCCGAATCCTGCGGTATGTGCTTTTTAATATGACAAATGAATCCACCACAGGGTGCATTTGGCTGCAGCTCCAACTTTCTTTTATCAGCCTTTACAGTGTACACAGCTGCCAACACACAGTCATCACTGGCAAATGATTCAAATAACTTACACATTCCACATCAAGAATGGGGAGAAGTACCTTAAATAACTATGTCAGTGTAGGCAGTGTAGGTCACCTATAAAATCTACCCTTTGCCTGTGAACACTGAAAACCTGTGAGGAAAGATTAGATGTCTTTTTGCTTTCTACAGTTTGGTCATAATGAGTTTTGGGAGTTTCCCAGGCATCAGTTGGACCTACTAGACCTGGTCTTTCCTGGTACTGCTCTAAAGGGAAATTAAGTCTTTATGGTTTTAATATAAGCAAGAAGGTTGTTGCTTATGGACTGTTGCTATGTGAATGATATGTTGCATCACAATGCTGTATTTCAACGTAGAGAATCCGTTGCGCCTATACTATACAACACATTTCACACCAAACACAGGAAGAGACAGGTTTAAAATGCTACATTATTTGTCATAGATGCTTTTGCACGTACTTGCATGACAAATTTAACATCTAAACAACAATCACAGAAACCAGTAACAAAGAGAACAATTAACAGGAGCCCAAAGTATCCTCAATAAGAATTACTTCATATGATAACTGGCAAAGCCTATTATGCTTTTATTCAATATTAAGCTGCATTACTGAACTTTAAAAACAGGCCATGGTTGTCCTTTGACCAGGACAACCAAATGTGTCATCTCCTCCCAAGCTAATTTAACACCTTCTGTCTTCAACTTATTAATGGAAACGAAAAGTTGCTTGTGGCAGTTCTGCGCGTCAGATAAGGACATCAGTTTGTTGTTGAGGACCTGCATGGCTCATGAATGAATATTTTTCTGCTTCAATCATGCAGATGAAGTTATGGGGAAGTTTTAAATTTCGTGTTTTCACTGACAGTCCATATAGGCTCTTGCTGAAAAAACAGCATGTGCGTAAGAAGCAGATGGTATTCTACCTACAGGTAATTGTGTGTGGGAAAATGACTGACATTAGATCCAGTTACCATTTGCAAAAAGAAAGAAAAAAGAAGTGACTTCTTTCATCTTGAACTGTCAGTCAGCTGTGTGCCCAATGAAATTAGCTTCCCACTCAGGTCTGTACATGTAGTGGTGAAGAGAGAACGGTGAGAGGGTGCAAGTGCTCTATATGTGCTTTCTGTCTGCATTTAATTGTGTAAAAAAAAAAAAAAAAAAGTAAAGCGAGTCAAAAATTGTAATTTTCTCCCACCTGCCACCTGAGTGAAACTGTGCTGGTATTCATATGAGTTCCCTCCAGAAGACACAAAAATATGAACATTAGGTAAACTGGAATTTGGAAAATATGTGCGACTGCAGTATGTATCTTAGAACTGTGATAAAAAGGATGGATAAGTCATTCGAGCCTTTTTATTGAATTACTGTATTTTTCAGAATGTCTTATAAACAGTCCATAGAGGAGTCATTGATAAAGATGTATTTATAAAGAGAATGCTGCTCTGACTGTGGAAACTGCCTTCAAAAACAGTTTCTACTGTCAATTCTTTGGTGTAAATGTATTATGTTACACAATTTCTTATTCAAAATTATTTTAATAACATACTGGACAAAAACGACTGAGCAATGGTGTAACTCCCAGTTTGACCTCATGGTGGCAGTGTTGTTTTACCGTTTCAATGCCTAAAGTCAGACACAATGATACAGAATTTGTCTGTTTGGTTCTTGTCACAGGATATGTCCAGACTAGCATTTACTTTGATATTTGAGGATTTGGATGACCATAGCTCAGCAAATGAAGATGAATCTGAGACTGATTATTTTAACCACTTAGGTCGTGTGCCTGTAATGGAACAGGCCACTTAAAAGCAGAACCAACAACCTGCACTCTGAATGGCACGGTGGTCAAAATGCGTTTTATTATAAAAATTTAATCGCAGTCTAGGGGACACGTAAGACTGCCTCAAACTTGTAAACATGAAATAGAACAGGCTATACTGAGAACTATGAATGAATTTCACATTTTTCCAATGTCTATAAATGAGTGTAAAAAATTCATGAATAGCAAAAATTTTATGCGTTTCTTGTTGCTAACACTATGCTCTGCAACACTGATAAGTAGTTTGATGGCTGAATATCCTCATTAAAGTGCAGCTGTATTGGTTAGATCTGTAGCACAATTTATGTATTTACGGGTTTAACAGACTTTTTAAAATTACAATCAGCTCCAGTTGTTAATCATTTGTGCTCCCATCTCTGCACATTAATCAAGTGATTGTGTACAACTTATGTCATCCATAAATTATGTCTTGGACTTCATGTGTTTACAAGTTCACCATCCTTAGTAGAATTCACACCACTTGGAGCAAACTTTAATTTGTTCATGTCAGCTCACATCTGTTCATTCCATTTGCCATATATGCATTCATGATGCCTCTTAATTTTGCATCTCATTAAACCTAAATGGTTCACTGAGCTTCAGCAAAAGTATTATGGAACATATTAAGCTTATTCAACCTAACATTCTGATCCCTACACAGCTATTATATCTCTTCTGTGAAAGATATAAAGAAGAAGATAAAAATCAGGAACAATGTGTGATTACTAAATACAAAATGCTGTTGTCTGGCCTGCTGATCCCTTTTCTAGTGCCCTACTGGGCAATCGCCCTTTCACTGCAGCAGGCTTGTCACTATACTGCTGGCTAACAAGTAAGAACCGAGGTTTGTGTGCCACCCCACATTAAGTCACACACATCCGGACGTGTCGTCACACTCGGGAGCCCTTTGGCGAATTAATGTCTAAACACAAACAAATTATTACAAAATACTAAAACTGACCCTCTGGTGGTGAGGAAACACTTTAAATTATCGTAGTCTGCAAAAATCCATTTAGAGCAGATATGCATTTGCTGAAGAAAAACATTTTTCATGGTCTTTTTCGGTGTGTCAGACACTGACAGACAGATTGATGGGTTGATAGGCAGGTAGATAGTAATGTGTTATGGCAGGTATGACTTCATCCTGCATGAATACTTCACATTTATTGTGATGGATTTTGTTCTAGAGTATTTCAATGCTACACAGATATGATTATCTGCAAATGGCTTCCTCTGAAAGCAGGAAAACAGGATCAGATATCTTCAATATTCTTTCTGACTGCAGACGCAAGTAGGAGCAAAGGAAACAGAGCAGCAGCTTATATAGAAACTCAGCATAAACTAAGAAACATATCAGTACCTTTAATATCTTTGTCCTCCAAGCGAGTCTGGGTGTTGATTGTCGATGTGTCTGAACACAGTCGCAGCATCATTTTGTCTTTATGCGACAGATTTTGTCATTCACATCCTGATGCTGTGGAGATTGCAGTGCATCTGGAGGGCCAGTGGCGCCTCTGGCTGTGGCCAGTCGTCTTTAATGGCTCATCTGCTTCTTGATGTGATGAATAGTGACCAGACATTTTAATCCTGCCAACCGTGACGGCTGAAGTTACAAGTCTGACCTCTGTCAAGTCTGCCAGGAAGTAGGATTTTAGGTTTGTGTGTGTTATTGGGTTGGTGGTGTTCTCTAATCCAGTTTAATGAGTAGTTCATGGTGTTAGTTATGTGCACAAAATAGAGCTGACCTACAAACACTTTGTCATATATTGTAGTTTGCGATCAGTGATTTTTTATTTTATTTTTTTATCACAAGGTGGTATGACTTATTCACCAGGAGTGTTATTGCTACATAATCATTCGCTGAAGATTTCTCTTCTGTAATTGGAGATTTTTTGGCCTGCACATGTGAAAAAACAGTGTAGCCGGTGTACCAGTGGTTAATTGATGCACATAAATGCAGAAAACACATCTTCAAATGGTTTAATGTGCATGAATGCCTGATTGAAATAATCAGAGCTTCACACAGTAACTCTCTTCTCATGCCCTGGGCTTTGTCTACAGCTGGTAAAACATTACACAATTCTACAGTTAAACTTCTGTTGCCACTCTGTCACATATGCAGGCTCATAAATATTCAGCCTCTTTCACCTTCAGAGACCCTAATGAGCTGCGGGTTTGCTGGTGACGGGTGTGGGACTGTGTGTGGCTGCAGTGTGAGTAGTTTCTAGTAGAGAAGTGTCTTGTCAATACTGAGACCCGTGAGTGATTTACACAGATGCATATACTGAGTGAAATCCAGAGCTTTTGGACACAATGCAAACCTATAGCTGATGCATTCTGGGGCATGCTGACGGGAAGCTGCTCAAAAGGAAAAAAATAAAGTCCAAAACAGCACTGATACAGACTTTGGAGCAGTGGGAAGCTCTTAAGTGACAGGGTTTTGTGTTGAGGCAGCTCAGCACCTCCCCCACACCACACACAGGCACATATATTATCTCCTCCACTCCATCTCTTTTCAGAAGCCCCTCAGTGCAAGGATACATACTGTGCAAATACTGGTGACCTTTTTGCACGCGCTCAGGAAATCCCAGTGGTTAGATGAGGTGAGAGCAGTGCCATGAATGCGTTAATGCTCCGAGGTCATGATGGAGGAAGGCCTGCGGTTGTGGCTTGTGCTTTGACCTCCATCTCATGCCTCGAGCTTCATCCATAATCCAGAAAGACACCCGGGTGAAGAGCAAGAAATGGACACAGAATTATTGATGAGCCACATGCAGTGTATACCTTATTGTGTGTGTCACTTGGATGTACACATGATGGATTGTGGATGGGGTAACTTGCTCACCCTAATGCAGTGGAGTCATCACTGATGTTATTGATCGCACGTATGCTTTTATTGCTAAAACAAGTATGTAAGAAAAACTGCCGCATTCAAATTTTGAAGCTAGGAACTGATCATTATGAGACAATCTCTTGAATCTCTGTACCAAATAATGTAAATATATTTAAAATTGCAAAGATATTTTATTAAAAAAACTCACAGTAGGACAAAAAGCAGTCCGCATATCACCAGTCAGTCAGTAGACTTCACCCTCTAGGGATCACAGTCAATCACAACCCATTTGGTAGCTGTTGATAGATTTCAGTCTGGATCAAAGCAGCAGGTTCTAAAAGCCGACTACTTGACTTCATCATCCCTGAGCTGCGATTCTAGTGTGTATAAACAAATGATCATAATGCAAAAGCACAGAAAACCCCTTGAATCTTATCCTTTTTTTGTTTTGCTTCCAGGGTTTGGTGATTGAACGAATTGGAAGGAAACCCCTCCTCATATTTGGTTTTTCTTCCATGGCCGTGTTCTTCAGCCTCCTCACAGTTTTCCTTAATTTCCAGGTAAGCGTTTTTCCTCTCCTTCATGCTGCATGTGAAGAGGTGCCACATAGATGCTGTCTGCTGTGGTTAGATTATACAGCGAACAAATCTCCATCAGGATTTCTGTTTACAGGAAACGCAGCTTTTATCTCCGCTGGAGCTTAATTCAACATTAATACAACTTTCCTCAGAGAGTGGAGCACTGGGAGCACCAGCCGAACTTCCACAATGCAAAAAACAAACAAAAAAAAAAAATCTCATAATAGCTGTAACTGAGAAGGAGTGTAATATGATCTCTCTTCCTGTGCCTTCCCAGGATAGCGTGTCATGGATGCCCTACCTCAGTTACATCTGTATCCTGGCTGTGATTGCATCCTTTTGCTCTGGACCAGGTAAAACTGCTGACATATTACAGGCTAGAATTGTCTCATGGAATCTTTGTCTTTTTTTATTTTTCCCCTTTCTTCCCTGGTGCTTCACTTTACTTAGTTGAGTGTTTGCGTATTTCTGCAGGTACAGCGCACAATTAAAAGTGATTGCACCAGAGTTAGCTAGCAGTTAATTTGCATCTGTTGTTTAGGGGCACAGAAAGGTACAAAAAAAGAGAGCATTAAATATATTTCATAAAAAAAAAATACAAAACTTGAAAGTTCATAAGTGTGCGGTAATAAATAAAATGAGTAAAAACAATGAACGGTAATCATTGATGGTGACATTTTTGTACTGACTTCAGCCAAACCTTGAGGCTGGTTATAAACAAGCTTCCTGAATGTTTAATTTTTGTTCGGATGGAACCACTTTTTTTTTTTTTTTTTTTTTTTTTTGCTGCTTTAATTGATAAAGCAGATTGACCAAAAACTGTCTTTCTACACTGAGGCACCAAATCACTTCTAGTAGATGCTCTGGTCCTGCCTGCACTGCTGCTGTCTGGATGTCCAGACATCTTCTAAGAGGAGGAAGGGGGGAAGATTTTTGCAAATTAATCACTTTATTTGTGTCTATAAATCAGCCAAGTAACTGCTGAATGATCAGTGCGACTTTCCAAATTCTGCTCTAGAATAATCAGTCGACTAGTGTGCCAGTGATCATCACAGCAGAAGGTGCTGCCATATATTAGCATACTAAATAGGTGCTGTAGCGTATGTATTGCATAAGGTGTGGATATAAATGCTCAGTGGACAGTGGGTGTTGGAGGGAGGTTGACTTTGTGTTTCAAGGTGAGACTGTCGCTGTCATCCCACATTCGCATCCTTTTAGAATAATAATGTCTCCGGGGAGCGTTCAGTCAGCAAAGTGCCTCAGTGCCATTAGGATGAAATGAGGTCAGTGGAGTAGGAGAAAGTATGGAAAAGTGGAAACTCTTCACAGTTATTCTATACAGAACGGATGTACAGGGACAAAAAGGTGAAACATCCACACACACAACTGCAGGGAACATACTGCTGCTACTATCTTCTGTTGTAACACCTCAGTTTCAGTCAGTCAGCGTCTTGCTCAGCTGCGTTTCTACAGTTATCATTGAGGGAGGAGAGGTTGTTTCACTGCACAGGGATGATTTATGGCCTGCTGAGACAAATGAAGTCCCTCAGTGCTTGGAAATAGTGAATGACTGGGAGAGAAAGAGAAGAAAATTCGCAAGAGGGATGATCCCGGTAGCATTTTCAGTCTTTGAGTGGATAAATGAGCCACCACGATTCATCTCAAGTCACTTCACCGTGGACACCGTGGCCCAGATATTTCAGTTTGGCAGAAACAAAAAGATTGTGTTTCTCTTTAAAAACAACAAAGGTGTATTTTGCTTTTGACATGACAAAAGGCACATAACCATACAGCATGTCTGTCTTTTGCTCTCTCTCTCTCTCTGATTTTTTCTTCTAGTCTTTCTTTTTACATTAAATCTTTCTTTGCATCTTCTTTTTATTCCTGAACCATTCTTTGTGTCTTTGTTTCTGTTTATCACTGAATTATTCATGAATTCTTTGGAGATTTCTTTCTCTCTGGTATTCCTGAATCTTTATAGGAATCTTTTCCTTGGAATTTTTCATTGAATCTTCCTGTTTTTGCCATTCTGTTCGTGTGTGTGTTTTTTAAACAATATTTTCATGAAGTCATTCTTTGAATAGATGAATCTTTACTTTTTCTTAGCAGGGTTGTTCAGTATTTGTTGGCTTGTTGGATATGATTGTCACAGGCAGTAATGCAGTCGTCTAACTTGCACAGTGTCAGCACAATATTCAAAAGCACATCAGGGATTGCACACTGGTGGTTATAATACTGAGGTGTGATGGAATAATTCAAGAGAATCTGTTTGAAGTTCAGAAACAAATCAGTGTAGTGGGTTTTTATTGCTTTTCCTGACAACAATGTTACATATTCTGAGGGACTAACAGCCAATTTGACATCAGTTTTAATTTGGCCGTGTTTCACGTTTACAGTTTGGCATGTATACGTGAGGCCTTTGAACTTGAGGTTAATTTAGGTTGCATTGAAAGAAATTTGATCAAAATATTGAACCTAAAAAGTGCTGTTTACTGTAAGTTGTTGACCTCTGCAGCTAAAAAGGTCTCTAGCACTGGTCTTATTGCTTTTGGCAGTCAGAGTAAACAATGGAGCAGGGTTTGGAAAGGATATTATTGACAAAGTTAAAATGTGCATGTGTTGTGGTTGCTTACGATCAAAGCATTTACACAGTGTTCAGTCCCTGAATTGATTAAAATTTATAATAGCGATGGCAAATCAAGCAAGATGGAAGGAAACATAAAAGAAAACACACCATAAAACTACAGTACAGTGAAATTTTTAATGAAATCCATGAGCCATAAAAATTGATTTTCCAGCAGCAACAGATCTTTTGAATCACAGGCGTCAGTTTCTTGTAAAGCTGTTTAGATGCAGTTTAAAGGAAATTGTAGTGGCATTAAATTCTATTAAATCCATCGCAGCATGCATCTACATGACACCACTGCAGAAAATGACTGGTTTCCAATAAAATCCATGTAACGAGAGCAGCAATTTAAAAAGGAGTCCATGGTTTTCCAAAAATGATGTAAAACTCTTCATACTAGTACCACTGTCCCGGGTAACATTTTCCCTCATTATAAGGGAGTTGCAGTGTTGATTCAGAATAAATTACACCTCCTACTCTCATTGTGTTGAATGAATACGGTGCCAAAATGCAAGCATATAGCTCTTTAATGTGATTTTAAGGGTTTTTAGATGGCTTTGTGTTTACTTCTTTGGGTTTTTATTAGGCTTTGACTATACAACAATACTTTTATTTCAGAAAAAAAAAACATATTTTTTGTTGATTTGAAATAGGTTTTTCCCGAAGTGTGCATAAAGCTTAACGAACCTAACTGGAACTCACAGAAGGACAACAGAGAAATAGATCAAACTGCAGGACAGGTTTGAGACATTCAGGACCTATACAGCAGCTTACTGTTTAATTCTCTCATACAGATTCCAGGTTGAATACCCCTTTAAGTTCAACTGTACATATAGAAGTCACAGAAAGCAGAGGTGTGCTTTCAACCATAGAAATGTGTGCCTCAACTGAAACCAAAGTAACATTAAATACATTTTTCACACATCTTTTTTCTCACTTGGTAGAACAGGTTATGATATGTGAAGTTTTTAACATGCACCACATATTTTACAACTTTATAATTGGCACAAGCAGCTGCTGGAACTCTGGGTGATGTTTAGCAAACACTTTCGCAGGTAGACAGATTTTCATTTGATTTGAGTCAGATGATTGACAGGTGGAGCTGCTGTCTGTTGAAGCAAATCCATTCTTGTGCCAAACACCAGAGCTGGTGAGGTGCACCCTCAACGCAGATATATCTAGTCAAGGTTAATTGGATCCTTTCATTGCTGGAGGCTGTATCTGGGAATCACTGAATAGGCTCCTGAAACTGTCACCATAGAAACCAGTGACCAAACCCATACTGAAGGTTTAGGTTATGGACACAGTTATGTTATAGTTACAGAATAGTTCTTGCCTTGTATTTCCAATTTTTTTTACAAAGTCTTATTGTAAAAGCTAACATTTATACTCCATTCTACACTACACTTTCATATTTTTTGGCTTCTATTGTGGCTCTTCTTGCAGGCTGACACTGTCGTCTCATTAACTTGAAATTGTTGATTCTCTCCTGTTGGCACCTCATGTTGAGTGTTGCCCCCTTGTCAAACTAGTGACAACAGTTCTCGCCCAAGCTGTTCCACAGCCCTTGTAACTCTGCTGCCTATATATGAAAACTAATAAGACCACAAACTAACAAGTCCAGACATGAATACATCACATGACTGCTCTGTTTCTGCATCCCGCATGGAGAAATGGATGACAGCTGGAATTTTGGTAGGCACTGTATACATTATAACAGCTGGAGATGTTGGTGAAGAAGGAGAGGGGCACGTCAATAATATTAACCTCCTGCAAAATAAATTTTGTACTGTAGCCCTGGGAGAACTGTTTCTGCTATCTGGTGGAAAAATAAATGGCATCAATGCTGAGCAGGATGTCGCTGTTTCCATGCTGAGAAAGACAGATCCCCAAAGGTATACTGATGTATTTTTTAGTTTGGGACCAACATATCTTCCTGTAGGGGGCTGTGACATACTGTTTACGATAAATCAAACCACTTGAACTTTTTTTTCACAGTAAAGAAGTGACAAAGGACAAACGTGGCGCAATAATAACATAAGTTGAGTCAATTCTTTTTTGCTGTTTTGGCGTCATGTCATGCCGAGATAAGTGGACGTTTATCACAGTGGCAGGTTTTAAACAGCAACAAAACAGGAGAGATTGTCAGGAATCGGGGCCTGCATGTATCTGAGCTGCCTGTGCACTGCTTTGTTGGGTATCATGCAAAGTCGTGGTTACATTTCACTTAAACTTTGGTTGTCAAGTAGTTGTCCTCAACATCACTGTGAAGCAGATCCATCAAAACAGGTCAGCCCAGCATTCTGGCAGAAAAACCTATTGTTTTTTCTTTTCCGGTGAGGCTGACCAATCAGAATACAACATGAAATTATGCAGGATATGCTGGCTGGTGTGACATTTTGTGAGTTCAGAAAAGAAAACTCATGCAAACCAAAACAATGGAGGCGCAATGAAAACAAAGTGGAGGTGTGTAAATGCATCGAGCTGTTAGTAAAAGCTGGTTTACTTTTGGGTAAAGCACCATTAATTCGTGACCCATCTCACACAGAGTTGGTGGAAACTCTGAAGTCAAACACATGCAGCTTAAGTGATTTGAATTCTATACATTGTCCATGGTTGCGCTCTCCAGAGCCTCTCTTCTGGACGTCTTGTTGCTCTTCTTGTCGCTTCAGGACTAGTCTCTCAGGTCACCCTGGTGCACCTCTGTCAGTTGAGTAAAGTCCCCACAGGCTTTCTTGATCTCGGCTCCCAACCTTCTCCTCCATGGGGGGCCCTCTCTGCATGTTGCCTTCTTGATCTTATACCCAAGTGTCTCCAGGATTACTGTTCAAAGGGTCTATTGATTTCTGTGATGGCAGTCATGGGATAGCGGATAGAGCCGTGCTGACGTCTGCTAACATCTTTTCTGATGGGACATGAGAATCTCCTGGTCCCTTAACATCTGATGTAGACCGTGTTAATGTGGTAGCTGGTGTAGTTATAGTTCTCATGCTCTGAGGTAGGCTTGTGTAGCATTAGGGATCTAAGCTGAGGGACCCTTACTGGAGACATCCCCTGACCAGGATTCAAACTACCATTCAGGGTGAAGACACTTAACATCTATATGATATTACATTGTATGCTTATTTCATTTTATTAAGTTGCAAAAGAAATACTATGCTTTTACAGTAGCCTCAGGGTTCTTATACAAGTTTTCTGTAGTCTGTAATTTTTTCTCTTGTAATATCTTCAAGACCCCTTGTGTCACCCTGGCTGTCTCCCACACTACTAATGGATTGCTTTGCTTTCAAAAGATGTTCTTTAACGTCTAAATTCTTGTAGCTTCAAGCATTCCTTCTCTATGTCTGCACAGTGTTATTGCTGCCCTGGTGACATACCTTTTTAAAATGTTTTTGCTTCTCTAGATAATATTTTAAGCTACAAAACAGCTTGTGTGAATTGTTCATTTTGCTCTTCGCTAACATTTTTTGTGAATGAAATTTGCACAATCTACAAATTGAATGGAATAGAAAACATACAGTTATGAAAAGGTGACATTCATCTACACTGAACAATGTAAACATAGCATGTCATATTTTATTGAATTCTATCCGTTCTTCTTTGCATGGGGGAATAAGTATTTGTTGTTTTAACCAATGGCATTTCTACAACAAAATGGACATCAAATTATATGATAATGGGCAGATCGAGAGTGGGATCACAGACCAGAAATCAGTCACACATCTACCACACATTAAGTTAATGAGCTTGTTGGTGCTACTTGTGGAATATTCTTTCTATCTTCTTGATGGGTTTGGTGATGTTGGTGGACATTTTGAGAGATAAGATCACGTAAATTCACATTTACAGAAGTTTCTATCACTAGAGCATCATCGGACAGATTGTTTATTGCACCGAGCTGTCTGAAGTGATTTCTTAAATGCAAATATGGTGCTTGTGGACATCCAGGTGCCCTGGTACAACCTGTTGTCATCTTTGGCATTGAGTCATTTGAATAAAGCTGCATTTTAAGGAGGTATTTTATAGTCCCTGGTGAAACAAGTGTCTGTGTTCTGGTCACGCTGTTTGATAATCGTCCTTTAAAACCGCTTGACTAGACTGTTAGCTCAGTGATGGAGAATGTCTCATCAGCTAAACAGTTCAAGAACATTCTGTGCGGAAATGTAACCTCATTTAATCATAGCAATAAAAATTAGATTTTTACCCTTTCTCTAATGCAGAAAAGAAGACCATTTGCATGCTGCATTTACATTATATGCTCTGTGTACTTTAAAACAAGCAATTAAGACAGTTTGGTTAATCCCACTTGGAACACTCCCACAGTACAGCAGCATCAAATAAAGTCAGAGATGTTTAGGATTTAAATATGAAAATGTTTTTTTCGTGAGACTCACAGTTTCTGCCTGTGTGGGATTGTGTCCAGCCAGAGTTCTCTCCTGCTCCATCGACAGTGCAAATCTAATATGGGCAAAGTTCAGGAGATGTGACATCATCAGTGTATGCTCATTTCGTAGTTGAGTTATTTAATTAATCCCGGTGAATCATTTATCATGTAAAATGGGGACTGAACTGTTGCCTCAGATGAAAATGAACATTTTGCACTCATGCTGTCCACCTTCATGCCTCAATCTGCATGCTGTTATTTTTGGTGGTCACCTCTCTGAGTGTGTATCTTCAGGGAGACTTGTGCAGTTTTTCATTGAATTTCACAGTTGATATGTAGCACACCTGGATGGACTAATTGAGTTTTCAGTCACCAAAGACCTTTTGAGCAGTGGTCTTGTTGCATTCATATGCCTCAGCGAATCTTGTGAAGTGGTCCGTTTCGACAAATATAAGATGTAGGGAAACAGTGGAATGCATTACAAAATGGATCATTGCCACATCGTTCTATATGCCAAAGTCTCTCATGGAACAGAGTAAGAGTCTGCTTCACCTCCACATGCTCCATTTCTTTGTGACGCTCAACATGTATCTATAACAGAATGTTTCAGACTACATTATACCACTTTTGTCCATATACAGTTGTTTTTTCCGCCTGCATAGCACATACAGGTCATTCTCATTACTGTGAGCACTTAAGTACACAAAGGACTATTTTTTTTTTAACAAGTTTGCATTCTTTGGTTAAGCTTATCAGCAAATTGCATCTCTAAGGATTCTGTATCTGTCAAGTGTATTAAGATGACTTTGTGACATCAGTGCTGTGCTGCCTGATAAAGTATGCAAGACTGTACTTTCCCATATTCATAGCTGTTCAATAAACAGCACACACAGGTTAATTCAGTTCCTAGTGATTCACCGTATTCATTATTCTAAGGTCGTGGTACATCAATTTTACTCCTCCGTGTCTCTAGTTTATGCTGAATGTAAATCAAGTAATGGTACATTGTTTCATTTATTTTGCTGATGACCACTAATTTATCCATTCTGTTAATTTTTTATCTTTTTATTTCTTGAATTTACCATCGGATTCTTCTTTTACACATTCAGACAGCTTTATTGATGGACATAATATTGTAAATACACTTAAATGCTGCATGAACTTCTTTCGGTCGTGCACATTGAGAAAATGTAATCTAATAATTTTAAATATCAACATAAATTGGAAAAATATGAGGTTTTTTTTACAGTATTTAGAGCCATTTTGACTGTATTTGTTTGCATATAGTGTTTGCGATTTTTTTTATTCTCCATTTTTGCTCCTCCGTAGCACAATTTTTCATGGGTTGCATTTAACAGCCACATATGAATGATATGTAATGCTTTGAACGTTTGTGTTCTGGAAACATGGTTAAGATTAACTCTCTGAGCTCTGTGTGTGGATGTTGATGTTGGGATATTGCACTGATTTTTATGTGGTTTATTTTTGTGTGCTCTCATCAGATGATGCTCAGTTCCACTTGCAACAAGCAGAGGACTTTGTCCTAGGGCTCATCTATGTTTCACCTATCTCTGCGTCAGATTGTGTGACGTGGGTTGGTTGCCCTTGTGACAAACAACCTACATCTCCATTAGCCTTATACATCTTTTTTCCCAACGGAGCCTGCAGTCCGTCCTGGTGATGTGATGACAGGTTACTGGTATAACTGACTCCCTACTGTGTTTCTGCACCCTTTTCCAACTCCAATAACTGGATTCTTTCCCAGAGGAGTTCTTGTGCTCTTTACACCACCAAGGTTTGGAGGTAGTAGCAGTGGTGACACCACCTCGCTGGCTTTTACATTCACAGGATCCACTGGCCTCCCTGAACCTCTGCACCACTTTGAAAAATGTCCTGAGTGGCCACGCTTGAAACAGGGCTCCAGTCACTGGCCTGACAACTCTCTCCATTCATGAAGCAACTGGAGGGGATTGGCCGCCGACTATTTATACTTTACTGGATTTCCACTATCTCTTATTTAAGCAGTTGAACAGTCTAATATAATTCAGTGTCTCTCTTGAACTATTAATTACTTGTGCTTTGTGATTCTCTGGCTTAACAACTTAAGCTCGAGGCTCCTAGTTGCCGCTGTCATTTATCTCTATTCTGGGTAGCCCCCATCCTGTGTACCTCTGCCTGCAGCTCGTTCACGTTTGCCACCTCACTATCTGCATGTTTCTGCTGTTTTGACTGGCGCTTTATCGCTACACTGACTGCCTCATTCATCATTGTCGGCAAGGATATCATCGTCACTGTTATGTCGTCTAAGTGCAGCTTAAGCTGAAACTTAATATGATCACTCATGAGCAAAGTATTGACTGACCTCAAGGGCTTCTTTTGAATAACCTCTACACTTGCCAGAGGCTAGTATCAGTTTTTTTTAAGCCCTCTAACCCTTAATTGGACATTTTGAGGAGATTCATGAATGTCTTGAGTGAAATTCACAAACTTGTGGTAAAAATCAATGGTGCTATCTTCCTTAAAGGGGCTGTTTTTTTTTTTTTTTTTTTTTTACTGTTTTCAACTAAAGTTAGATCACCCTTCCAGGCTCAAAGTGGGGCTGATTACAATAACAGCAGCCTACTATTTCCCCCTCGCCACACCACTTACTAACCCCCCTATTATTGTGTTGCAATAGGTTTGTGAAGAGCTTCTCATTTTTGCCTACTTTTCCCAATTTAAGCCCCTTTTATTTTAAAATGTCTCATTACTGTCACTTCTTTTGACCTATTTTCAGGCAAACTAAACACACTTGGTTGGGCAGATGTTTGATTAGAACTTGTAGCCAGTCTTTGAGCTTGGTAAGAACTTTGCATTTTTACTATTAATTAGGGCTGATTAGGTCTGAGCTTGTGGGGACATTTTAGCTGAACTTTTGTGCTTTTTCCAACTGCAAGAACTACTCCTGTAGAGCCTCTTTAGTGCAACTTCTGGGTTGTAAAAAAGTACCTACTCTGGGGTAAATGTTTCTGAGCAGCACTGAAAAACTGCTCTGTGGATCTCAATGCTGATTGGTTAAACTTGTTGAAGGCAAATTCTGATTGTTTAAACTTGGAGAGGACAAGTGCCATTTTTCTTTCCTCTTGATGTCTTGAGTCACAAGTAGCACTCTTCTTTTCTCAAGCCTTACCATCAAAATGTAAATTTCACCATGTTGGTATAACACATTGCAAACCATCCATTATTCTACTTCCAACATGCTTCCCTGTTACTGAGCTCCTAGCTTTATCATAAAGAGCTTGGTTGTTTAGTTAAATATTAGATCGTAGAAAAGTGAACCCTTGTTCATTTTTGAACCGTATTTACACTGGTTTCCCTTGGATGCTCTGCAAACTTTAACAGCGTGTTTTGGTGTTGAATAGTTATATCAACCATGAATGCATTACCCATCCACTAAGTCTATAATTAACTTTATTAATGCTTGCCTGGTCACGACATTTCCACTTGCTATTTTTACACATGGACACTTACTTGATTTCATCCAGCTCTGGGTCAACCTCCCCACTGGTTATATTTCACTGAGACCTCCGTACTTCCCCTCCTTGCCTGCATGTTGCATCCACACAACTCTAATGCAGCTTTTCAGCAATTCCCTATCTAGATTTCTTTGTAGGTGTACATAAGCGTTTCTCAGAATAAATGAAAATGAAACCGATAAATTTAGCACATTGTAGCAAATTACAATTTATCGTGATCAAAAACATATGGGTGGAGGTGGGGTTTTATAAGACTGCACAGCACACCATTGTCCATGACAATCAGTACAACAACCTGAACATTCACAAGTCCCACACAAATACCATTGAGAATTAGACATTGTAAGACTTCATATTCTCCCACACATCACTTTGTGCTTTGTGCACATTCGTTTCTCCACCTATTTATTTCTCCTTTTCTCAGTCACTTGATGTCTTCCCTTCACTGAGCCCAGTACGGATGAAACTTTTTGATCTAAAAAAAGGTGTGGCCTCTTCTGTTCCTTAGAAAGACAACAAGGGTGAGGGATCAATAGAAGCTGGAACTGAACAGGCCTCAGAACCATATAAGAAAGCATTGCCTCTGTAAACTTTTCTCACTTTGAAGACATGACAGCACTGATCTCAAGAAAAGAAGATGCTAATGAAGTGTTTTGAAGAACTGATGGTGGAGCCAGCAGTGTCAGTAAAACGTAATAAAAATAAACTTGTGGCCATTCTTTCAGCTTAAAAGGAACTCTTCGTTTTCTTAATTAGATCTGATACTTTTCAGCAGGTTGCACTTTAGGCTGTTTTTCACTTCCTTGACTTATGGGCTGTTTTAAAGCAGCTTGAACCTTTGTGGTTGTTCCAACTTCATGAACTGTTCCTGTAGAACTTCTTTCAGGGGTGAAAACATACTTACTCTGGGGTCTGTGCAGCCTTGTAAAACTGCTGTGTGATTGTCAGTTCTGATCAGTTTCACTTAGGGAGGACAATAAGCACCACTCTTCCTCCCTCTTGATGTTCTTGTGGATTGTCACTATTCTAATTAACATCACCATCAACAGTGTAAAATTATAATCAGTCAGTCAGTTGCATCTGATGGAATCAATGACATGAATAAAGTTCTTCATCCAGCTCCCTTTGTCCAGCATTGCAATCAAAAGTTATTTGCCTTCCAGACCAGTGTCTTCTTCTAGCACCTTCTTTAATGTTGTGCTAGGCCTACCAGCTCTTCTGATAGTATCCGGTTTCCATAGCGGTAGTCAACCAGCTGCTTCTTTGTGGCTCGCCACATGTCCAGCCAGGGCTAGTCTACGTTGCCTCATGATGGTTGCGTGGATGTGAGCCATATAGCGACTTGTTGGTGAGGTGTGATTTCCAGGAGATGTTTTGTACCATCCGTAGCATTTTGGTATAAGTCCCATCAATTCTTTTTGAGTGTCTTCGTTAGTAATTAAAAATTGTCTTAAGCTCATGGGCCAACATAACAAACTCTCCATTGGTCTATTTACATACCCATAGAACTGGAATTATGTCCAGAAACTACTGCTGTTGTTTTGGTGTAATTTGAGTCGATTTGGAGCACTTTTGATTAAAGGTGTGCTCAAAGATCTGATAAAGTAAATGAACAATGGAACAACCAAACAGTAGATACGTGCTGGAAACACACATTTGCAGTCTCGTTGGAAAGAAAATCTAGACAAAATATTGCTTTTCTTTCTATACAGAAATTGGACCTAAGTATAAATTTACTTGGCTGCTATCTGTTGTCCAGCTATTTTCTGGATTCCACCTTTGATTTAAAGAAAGAAGACATCCAGGCAAATTGTGAGTGAAGCATAATGACCTAAAGTGTAGGAACTCTATTCATTCTTCTCTCCTTACCTCTTTATATGCGATTCTACTGAATTACTTCTCCAAGATAAAACTCCTATAACATTGCTCACACAATAATTAGAGAAAGCGGTCAGACCCCTTGACTGTATTTAAAGTTTTAATACCTCTTCGTTTGCTAGCCTCAAAACAGTTTTGACATATGTGCCAATTAAGTAAATCAGACTTCCTTGTGCATGAAGCCTTTGTACACTCAAGTCGAGAAAGCAGGTCGAAGGATTTAGATCAAAGCATCAGGACAAGTGAAATTAAAAGTAACTGATCTCTTTCCAACTTGTTAATGCGGCATTATAGGATTTAACAAACTGTTTTGAAACAGTTTGTAAATCTTTCTAGATGTGAACCATGTTTTTGACACTTGCATAAATGGCTCTGCTTTCTGAGCTGTCTGATTTTGCAGTCCTGCTCCCCAAACATCACATATCTGTACAATTAAGCTGCATTTTTAAAATAACATTTTAAATAAACTAATTTTCTCCCTGAATGGTAAGAGTCTTGTAGTAAATAAATGATTCCTGTTAGTCCAACACTGGACCCAGGGGAGTGGAGTGCATGTTTCATTTTAATAGGTTTAGTCACCAAAATGTTTTAGTTGTCTTCATTACAGTGTTTTGGGTTAAAAGGGACCCTTTCACACTGTTACCACATGTTCGAGGCTTCTACTTTACTTTCTGGGTTGCCATGATGCTGTCCCATCTAATATATGACTGGTTAGTTGAAAGGAACAGGGGGAAAGCTATCAAATAAATGCAAAGACATTTTGATTAAGAAAAGATAAACTTTATTGATCCCTCAAAAGGAAAATTCATGTTACAGCAGCTGGGTACAGGTGAGGCAGAAAGAAAGCACAAGAATTACAAAAAATACAACAGGGCTTAAAAAAAAAAAAAAAAAAAAAAGATATAAAAAAAAGTCTCACAGAGACAGTATACCAGGCATGATGAATCTACATATGGATATGTACATTATGACATAATGAAATTTACATATGGATATGTGCAGCTATTATATGGTGAGTTTACATATAGATATGTATACATACAGCATGATGAATTTACATACATACAGGCTTGGCATGGAGAGTAATGTACCCACAGTTCTGTTATTACAGTCCGCAGATGTTATTGGCGGAAAAGACCAGTGTTTATTATTACACACGAAGGCCTGTAAGAGAACAGATAAGAGATTAGAAGCATATTTGTGATGCATCACAAATAAATGTAATCAAATTTGAGGGGGGATATCCTCAAAGCATGCTGTTAATTGTATAAGAATCTAATCTTTAGGAAGAAGGCCTGTCTGCTTTTGTTGATGTAATCCTTTTCTTGTGAAACAGGTGAAACAGCACAGTGAATCGCTTTCATTGATATAATTGATATCAGCCAAATCCTTGCTGTATTTGGGCGTCCCTGCCTTTCCGTATGTGATCATGAGAAGTAAAACCTCATGGTAATAACAATGCATCTTGGAGGGAATGATGTGATTGGTACAACAAATGTACTTAAACTAAGTAACAAACCTACTAAATAAGCAAAATGCTATTTTTGTGATGGGCCTCCAGTCAAACACTTAGTACTTACTGTTGCACTGATCCTGCACTTCCAATGCAGAGTTTGGAAACATCCAAAGTACCTGTGATCCGATAGTCTGTGAATCTATTGTAAGAAGACACTAGTCTGTTACTGTCTGATATTCACTCCTCATCAGAATGTCTGACTTCTTGCCTCTGCTAACTAAACAGTGTGTATATATGCGCATAAAATGAGGGTGTCATCAAATGTCATGAATTGAAAAGAAATCATACCAAATATATACACAATATAATATACCTTCTGTGTTTCACTATTCAAAGCATACTTCTAATTATTGGATTTACTTCTGTGTTTTATGTCTGCAAATATGCTATGCTATACAATAGTATACAATATGTATGTTTTCATTGTTTGTCTACTTCTCAAAATTCATAAATGTTAGATGCGATGATGTTGTAGCTATTTATGCACTTCAACTAAAGGAGTTTTTTTCAGTATTTCTGATTTTTTTAAGATCATTTATTGAATAGACAGAATGCTGGAGTGTGAGCTTGAAAGATTACTTAGATGGATGTAAATAGCAACTCATGCTTTCTTGCTTTGCTCAAACAGAATCCAGTGGTGAGCAAAAGTGACTTTGGTTTCGATATTAACATTTTTGCCTTCCCAGAAATGAGCTTTTAAGCTGCCTCTGGTTGTAGTTTTCAGCTCTTACATGCATCGACTGATCTGAATACAAAGTTCACAGCACATGAATTTCTTTTAAGATCAAGATAACATTTAGTAGAAATCCAATAAGAACACCCATCTGATCTTTCAGAAATTTATTTGTGAGATTAGGTGCAAATGGTATTCTTTTGTGCACTATAGTGAGAAGCTGCCTAGAGTTGATTATGGAAAAGCAATTGAGGCAGTCACTATAGAGACAAATTATTCAGTTATAAAAGGGATATAGTTTTGTTCCCTGTCAAATCACAATGAACCCTTCATTGTAATAATGTAAATTGTGTATCAACAAAAGAAAATGGATCAACCCACACTGTTCGCAGGCAGATCATGAGATACAAATGTGTCTCTGGCTTTTTTTTCTCTCTTTGCTCCTCCAAAATATTTGCCACATCATTTAAATAGAATACTAACATACCAATACTAAAATACTGAAATGGCAATGACAGTTAATTAGTGTTAATAAATTCAAGAAGTAGCTTGAAGCTCCCTAGCTTCTCATTGCAAGGCAGCTTCATTGAAATTAAAGATGCATTAGGCATTCTTTTAACCACCATTATATAGCACAAAGGTTCCAAATAATCAGTAAACACTTTAATTTAATTCAGTTTTATTTATACAGTACCAATTTCCAGCATATGTCATCTCAGGGCACTTGACATAGTAAGATGAAGACTGTACAGAACTTGTACATAGAAACCTCAGAAATCCAAGGTTTCCTAAAGATTCCCTCTGAGTAAGCAACAGTGGGGGAGAAAAAAATGTTCCTTATCAATAAATAAAACCTATGGCAGAGCCCGAATCGGGGAGGGCAGCCATCTGCCTCAACCAGTCGGGGTTAGGGTAAATAACGCAAGCTAGCCAGGGGTTTAAATTAGAATCTTCTGATCTGTAGTCAGACTTGTTATCCATTGTACTACTGAGCCTGTAATGTTAGCAGCAAAGCAGTGTTGCTTTTATCATAACCAGAATCCTACTTGTTGGTCTGGTGCCTGTATCAAGACAGCTCAGGTCGTGTCATGAGTTGCGCTTTGTTCTTGTAAATGCTTGTCGCTACATTGCTATTCAGAGTTAATAAAATAAATACCAACTTCTCAAAAGATACTATGTCAGTATTGTGTTAATAATTTCTTCCTGCTGCCATGAAGTGGCCAAAAGTTAGATAGAATTTTTCTATATAGAAAAAGTATTAAAAAGTATAGTGTGTATACTGTAAATATAAATAATAATAAGCGTATAAGAAGAGTGCTTGGGTACTGGTAGATACCATTGGGTTTTATTGCACAGTTGAGTTACGGGAGTGTGGCAGCCAATAGTCCAGGTCATGAGCCACTGCCCTTGACCGAAGTACAGGTCTGACAGATGTAGGTTCAGCATGGGATCTGACGATGACTATAATGTTGAGCATTTAGTTACAGCAGTTTCAAAAAGAGAATTTTAAATGGCATCTGAAAGTTACCCTAGGACTGAGAATTAGAATCATGCTTGGGCCTGAAGGTGAGACCTAAAACTGGTCCATATATGCGCCTTTCAAACCCAACTCAACTCGGCTCAACTCCTTTGGCTCAGCCCAGTTTGAGACCCAAACCCAAAGTTTGTAATTTCAAAGACAAAGTTGATTGCTTAGAAATGACTTTCTCACAGACAATAATGAAAAAAGTAACAGCCCAAAACATGAAGTGCCAGGACAGTTCACTACTATTTATGCTGCTTCTTCAGAGCAGGGCTGAAAAGTTATGTTTGTACCTTTTCCCACAGCAGGTGTGCAGTAACACTCCTCCTCCACCACTGTTTTATGACACTCATATTTGGCAACAACATCAAGGATTATCCACATGTAATCCTTTTCCTAATCATGGCAGGTGGTGGACATTTTTTAATATGCATATTATTGGAGCTTTGACGGGTGGTAAATGAAATCACAGCTGTTGTGTTGCATATAATCAGCGTTGTAGGTGTAATAAAGGTTTTCAATTACATCTAGATTAAACTTTAAAACTAAAAGTTGAATCAAATATGCATCACTCTAAAAATTTTGGTGCCAGTTTAGACAATGAGGCAGTAAATGCCAGTTATAGTGAAATGTAGACTGTATTACGGCTTTTAATGCAATTTTATACAGTGTAGCAGTTGAATAAATCCATTATATGCAACACTCCGAAGTTTCAGCAGTTCGTCCACAATGCATGTTAATTAATTGTGAAACAAATGAGAGTTTCTGTTTTCAACAAGCTCTGGATTTATGCAGTTGTCGTGTTCACAGAATGGCTAAAGAGAACCTTTAACTGAAAACCATTGAACAAGATGAATCACCTTTCCCCTGGGAGTGTGGTAATAAACATGTGGGGCTGGCAGACATGTTATTGTGGGAGTTAGCAGGTAATGAGAGACAGAAAGAGAGAGCTGCCAGGGCTGAGATGTGAACACTTCAGAATTGAAATGATTTTTTGATCCCTGAAGGGAAGCTGGGTTGTGTCACAGTGGCTCATCTTTAAGAAAAGGAAAAAAGCACAAGTCAGTTTAAAGAGAAAAATAAAGCACATATGAAGTTTGTGCAATGCATCGACCTGCAAATCTTCCATAAATGTATTAGAATGTTGCACATAAATATTAGTTGAAGATATACGTTGAACTAATGCAAATAAACATGTAGCAGAGTATTGCACGGTTACAATAAGTTAAGTTTTTGTACTATTGAAGTAAGTATTGCACAGTTGAAGATATAAATGATAAATTGCAGTATAAATGATAAATTAAGAGGTTATGAAGCTGCAGAGACAGGTGAGGTCCAAAGTCCAAACAGGCCAAACTATTAACTCTGACACTCCGAGGGAAAAGTTGAAAAGTTTGATGGCCACAGGCAGGAATGACTTTTTGTGGCGCTCCATGGTGCATGAGTGGCATATGCCGCTTTTTTAGGTGCCATAAGCAAAACATACGGGGACAGGAGCGAGCAGACTCTCTGTGGAGTGACCTCAAGCCGAGATGAAACTTAATGATGTGAGGCTACCAGTATTAGAGAGAAAAATTTGATTAGAGGAGAGGGAGAAAAAAGTGAAGGAGTAAAAGCTGATGGATTATGAGTCTGTGAGAGCAAAGTGGTCTCTGTACACCTGAAATGATTTGAGCGTGTGTGTATCATTTTTATTTCTACCATCCCATTTGCTTGATGTCTTGTTCATTCATTGTATCTGCTACTGTTTAATATTCCAGTCTTGCTGTACATTATGTGGTTCGAATAAACCGCCAAGACAAGTATCTACTTAAATGCACCTTGTCACTGTAAGATTGAGTATTAGAGTATACATCATTATCATAAATCTCCAGTTTTCCTTGTAACTCCCTGGTTTGCCTGCAGCCCACGTGTAAAAAAGGCTTCCAGAGCAGCACAGCCCCGATTGCCCAGTTTCTCTCACAAATGTTTCTGTGCATCTCAAGGCTGATGTCTCCTGTGAGGAAAAAAAACTGATGCAATATTCCTTCCACAGATCTGTGTTTGCTAAAGAGCAGGGAACAGTGTTTTCATCATATAGACTGTAAGGACTCTGGTATTGATCTTCTGCCAGGAATAGTTTATTTTCCTTGGGCTCCTGAAACATTCACTATGCGTTAAGGCGAGGGGGGGGTGAACCTGAGCAGAGAGCACACAGACGAGGAAATGAGGCTGGAACGAAAGGTGGATTTATTGTTCAAAATTAAACCAGGAGGGGAGCTAGGGAGCGCTAAGGAAACTAAGGTAACTAAACTAATAGGGAGTGACGGGGAGGGGCGGTGGTACCGGGAACCAGCGGTCCGGTCAACGTCCGGGGTGGATGCTGGTCGGCGGCGGAGAGCAGGCAGGAGTGTCTTGTTCCGGGGGGCTGGGTGACAGGCAGGATGTTCCAGGGACGAGGGGGGTCACGGCAGGCAGGATGATCTCAGGCTGGGATGGACAGGGACCTTCCAGGGCAGGTCGGGGGTCCAGGAGCAGGCAGAGGTGGGAATGAGTCCGGGTTGGGGGGAGGTCTGGACAGACGGGGAATCCGGAGACTGCAGGGGAGCAAGCTGGGATGGGGGAACCGGGCAGCTGGCTTGGCGATCTAGACAGAACAAACAAGGTTAGTCAGGAGAATTCTCAGCAGTAGAAAAGTACCAGAGAGGCTAGAGCAAACTGACTGCGTGAACAGTGTTTACGATCTGGCAGGGTGTGGAGTACACTATGGCAGAAAACACTTGTGGCTCACTCTGGTCTTCATGGCAGGAGCAGCTTTTTTCTACTGTAGGAACAACAGACAGTCTCTGTCCTTGTATTGAGCTTTTACACAACACCACGGTCAGAAACATGATGACATGAATTATTTTTGTCACAACAACATCGCAATAAATCCACTTTTCAGTATACACAGCAGGTGTACCACCTCGATGGTTTTCCACAGCACGGCCGGCTAGAATAGGATGTTTATCTCGATGGAGTTGTTTTGGTTTGTACAAATCACTGCTGACTCTTAATCTAACCATGTTTCTTCTTGTACTATTCCTCATGCAGTATTCCAAATTTTCTGCTGGATTAATAAAGCAAAATGTATTATATTATTGTCTTGCTGCGAGTTCTACAAATTCCTACTGTTGTTTCACAATAAAAGGATCGCACTGGTTACTAATTCAAAGTTAAAGCATGAAATAAATGAATTGCAAAAAATTGCTCAGCAGGATTTTAACACAACTTACCATCTGATTTAAAATAAGGCTAATATCAGGATTTGTTAATATAAATGTAGAAGTGCAACTAAACAGTGTTTATTTTTTGTTAACGCACAACATGGGCAATGGAAACACCTTCACATAAGTGCTGATGTAGCAAACGTTTAACTCCTGTTTCTGTTTCTTACATTGTCTTTACCTTTGGATTAGCATGAATCGCATGAATTTGCAACTTTCTTCTTTTTTTGGGTGAAATTTCAAAAGTTTGCTTCAAATATGAATGAATATTATATGAAAACATGGCTGCTGTGAAGCATCGGTGTGAGTTTGGGATGTTTAATAAGTCTGGAGAGCTGTACGGTGGCCCTAGCTAACCTCTGTTGAGCAACATCAACAATTTGGATTTGCAAACTTCCCCCACATATTCATTTCAACTGCAGACAAATAACAGTTTCACTTGGCATGTAAAGACTCAGGAGACATTTTCAAGAATGTCAGGAATTTCAAGTGGCATTTTATCATTCCACCACTGTTGAGTAACCCCGACCTTCCACAGTTATGTCTCGTGGAGAAAACCTTTCAGTCCTGTGTGACTGGAAGCTCCACATGTACTCAGCATAAAACCTCCAAACACTATTGTTACTCATCCGCAGAACGTCCTTTGGCCTGCCTCCCTCCACAGTCAACACCAGTGGGCTTTAAAAGCTGTCGCTGTCATGTTGTTCCCGGCTGCTGTTTTCAATCCCACAGCCCGAGTGTTCGTCAGCATAAGGAACAGCCTGTGAGATTATACATCATGTTTTCATCTCCTGGGCTGTTTCTAATCAGGCCCACCAACTTGTATCATGAATCTGCACAAAATAGTTCCGTCCTCGGGTTTCCGTCTACAATCTACCCAACCTGAGAGAGATATTAAAGATTGGTAAATCATGCTGCAGTGTTTTCCTGTGTGAGCAGGATCAACTCCCTGCAGTTTTTTCTTCTAGCCTTGTTTCTCTCCAAAAAAAACCCAAAATAAAACAGGGTGAAGTGGGCAATCCTTAGAAGTTTTTTTTACATGCTGTTGCCTTTTGTTTGCAAAGGCAATGCCAGTTGTTTCTCTGCAAGAGTTCGTATATCAGGTTAAGCAGGTCTCTTGATCATCACGGATTTACAGAAACCATTTTGTGAAGAACTGCTGTAGTGACCCTTATTTACTACAGTGTCATTCTGCCTCAGTTCACTGAATGCCCCACGTCTGACCACCTTCCATTTGACAGATTTTTTTTTTAAAGAGGGGAATAATAATTGTGATGTTGCCATGTGTAAAACCTGGGCTCATAGGAAACATTAGTTTTTGAGTTGAAACTTCTTTAAGAAGGGTGGGGTCATGTCCACTTTTGCATCATTTTCCTCATGCCAATCTATGGAGCAATGTTTGAAGTGACATAGCTTCAAAAAAGAATTTTCTGACCAAATTTGCACCCTCATATAACTGGTTTGTGTTGTTCCATTGAAGAGAATATGTACATGACAATGAGCCTGTGGAATTTCAGGATTCTAGTTACATCATTTCTCAACTAATTGTACTATAAGTTACAACACTTGTGACCAAAAATTGTGCCTGTTTTACTTTATAACATACATATGCACAGAGGAAAAATCAACCAAATACAGATGGTCATGTGGTATTTTTTTTTTTTTTTTAAATTGATGATTTGAGATGGAATGACTCTACTACTCTGTGCCAGTTTTAAATTTTTTTTTTTTTTTTTAAAAGAAAAAGCTTCTTACTGATCTGGTGTTGGGGTCATTGACTATGACCATTTGGAAATGAAAATGAGAGATTAAGGTTGGCTAATTATCTTAACTTGCTCTGTTTGTAAAGATATGTTATTGGGCATGTAAAGAAAATATATGTTCATCTATATAGATATGATTTCAGAACTGAGCTGAATCATCCCACTGGACTGAGCCAACATGGATGGTGACAATAAAATCTGACACAGCTTTTATTGTCACACAAAGATGCACACAAAAACAACATGTGGACATTGCTGGCATAAGTTAACATTACCGACCCAACAGTTGTGAGACATTTTTACTTAATACTAGAAATTCTGCATACATTTTTTTGTATTCACCGTCTGGGAACCATAAACATCTGTACCAAACTTTGTGTTAATCCAGACAGTAAGATATTTTTATGTCTGAGTAAAACTTTATCTGGCTGAGAGAGAGAATCAATACAGTCAGTACACTCTAAAAAGTAATTCAAGGGACATATTCTCACTACTTAATTAAATACTTGGCTACAAGATTACAAGAAAAATAGTATATTAGATTTAGATAAACCTTTCACAATAGCATTTTTCCCCCTAGAAGTCAGGTTTTAAGTCTCCTTGCCTACCTACAGAGCACTTGAGCAACTTAGTTTTTTAAAATTTTCCCAACTCAGAAACATCATAATTCATAGTTATGGAAGTTAAGTACGCACAACACAAAATTCCTTTTATATAACAAGGCAAAGCTTGTTGGAACAACTTAATTTCTATGAATGATCAACCTAAAGACTTGTGTTTGTGCTACCAACCATTCAATAATTGAAAATACGTTTGATTGTAAAGGAGACGCTAATTCGTCTAACTCTACGTAGTTTGTTGGTTGAACATATTTCCATTAAAAGTTCTCACAACTCAAAAGGATTGATGCAAACTATTGCGTTAATATTTTTTGTTGAGCCGAAGCATCATTTTTTTTTCTCAACATCTGGGTAACATGAACGTTATGTACCAAATTTCACAATGGTTCATTCAGTAGTTCTTGAGATGCATTAGTCTCGACCGCGCCTGACCGTGAAACACTGTTGCCCCCAGAGCAACGGCAAAAGCAAGACTAAACGCACTTGTGCAATATGATAAATCATTCAAACCTACATTTCACACACATTCAATTAATATTTCAATATACATACATTTTAAAGTATCTTTTAAAACATGGTCTTCAGAGACCAGAGTAGCTGCTGTGACGTTATCTAAAATGTTTTTTTTTAGTTTGCTCTGATAGTTTGACGCAGTGATGCGGTTAAAGAATTTCCATGGCTGCTTGTTTTATCAGTCCCATCAGATCAGCTGCAGGATCTAATCAGTCATAGATTCCAGAAAAAAATCTGCATGGAAGAAGTGAGAACTTTAGCAAGAACTATGCATAAGAGAGCTGAGATGTTCTCAATGAAGATGATTGAATTTCAGGACACACAGAAACCTGCTCATTCTTATTTATGTTTGTCATCACATTTTAATGTGATACATAGACAAAGGAGACCCATTGTATTTCTGTATACATTAATGCTGCATGGATTTCTTGAGGCCCACATCCTGTATTTATATACTGTACTGGAGAGGGTCTTGAGTAAATTTATTATTCAGGGAAATTTATTATTGATGTTAAACCTTCGTATATGCTATATTAAATGTCATGTGCTAACATGTATATTTACTTCATTGCAGTTGCCTCTGGAGGATCTATTTATAAGGATTCACTTCATTTAATGTTTATAATCCTGACAGGGCGGAGGTCCATCTGATGACTGTTTTCAACATAAGTGTGTGACAGTTTATTAGATCTACATATGGGCCCTGTGATATTCTAGAAGTGTGTGGTTTTTTTGGAATGCAGTTTAGCCTCAAGAGGTTTATGGTTAACAATTTTGGGGTACATTTATGATGTGACTTTATAGACTGTTTTGAAATTTGTGGTTTCGTATAGTACATGGGTAGTGTGATTTATTTTATTTCATAGCTGTATGTTATTCATGATGACTGTGACATTTACAATCTGCATGACTTGATTGTTTGGAGATTTCCATTCAATAGAGTTAGTCCCGTATAGAACGAGACCAAACATAGGAAAACAGTAAGGCAAATGCACAATTTACGCTTCGGGCTTGAATATATACATATATATATTTATACATATACTGCTCCCGATTTCTGCAGCTTTTCCACATTTATATAATGGTCTGAGCTCAATAAACATTATTTACCATCTGAAGTCAAATGCAGTGAAAACATCTTGATATTTTAGTGAGTTGTCACCAGTTTCTCCACTTTTGTGTGGCCCACTCTTGTCGTTGTGCAATAGTGTAAATCGCCAACTGGTTACAATTTTTGTCATGCCAAAGTGCAAATTGACTGTTTCCTTTGGATTTTTTTTTTTATCCTCTGCCATTAAGTAGAAATGTTGAGATTTGTTTCATGGGTTCGTGTGGGAGGGCAGTATTCTGCTAGTGTGACATGATTATCCTATTATATAATTACTGTGTATTTATAGTGCATGAGCTGTTGTTAGATAATATCACAAGCATACATCTGTGAGCAGCGGAGCAAATCACATGAGTCACTACAAGGGCAAAGGTAGTGTCACTGGAATATCCTCCAGATTTAGCTAAACAAGTCATTCATTAATGCAAGAAATTTGCCACATAAAGAAGCATATATTCAGTGTCTAATACTTCCTGTCATGCCCAATTTGAGAGGGTAAGAAAGCACAATTTCTAAACCCAACTTTCTCTGCGGAATCAAGCTGGATTGCTGTTACACTGCTGAAATATACAGATGAACTGATTAAAACTCCTGTCAGAACCAATTGCGAGTGGAAAAAACCCCCAAAACATTGGCTTATGGTGCGGCCTTCTCATCGCTGTCCTGTCATCTGCAGCTCTCCGCCTGAGGCACAGCAGATCAAAGCCCTGGCACCAGTACAGTGTGACCAACCCCCCGAAAATGTGATGTCTCAGGAGGTCAAGCTGAAACAGAAGGCCGCGCAGTAGTTCTTGTCATAAATCCAAACCACAAAGAGCCAGATTTGTAATTTCTGTCTGATTGACTTTGGGCTGTTATGTCATAGTGCTGTGATGTGGATCTTTATAATTGGGTCTTTAATTCACTGTCACCAGTAATTACATCTTCACTTAATTAATTATTAGTACAGTTGTGTATTAGTCCATACCAGGCAGTTAAACTCTATTTATTACCATGCTTGTGAATTATCTCTGATTTAATGGATAACGTGAAAGCCAGAAGGTTTTCCCAGGACTGAAGTCAAACAGAATTCATTAGCAAATCAGTTCTCTAGCTTACCTTTGTGTGTCTCACAGGAGCTTTGTATCAGTATAAATTCATCTCTAGGTTTGCTTTGCCATGAGCTTTGAATACATACAATACGAGCAAATTCTGATAAAGTGCATTATTCTTAGCTAAACTGACTGAAACATAGTAGTCCTTCCATCTGGAAAAAAAAATGTGTACATTGTGTACCCATGTTATGTATATTAGTGGAAATTAATATTTAATATAAGTAGGTCATACAGTAGAAACACAACCTCCTTCATAGGTTTAAGATGGATGGTTTTCCGACTAGAAGCTCTCTGGGGCAAAAATACAACATAGAGGACATAGTGTGTTTTAAGTGTGAAATGGAGTGTTTAATCAGAGCAGGTTTTCTGTGAACTTGCCCCTTGAACATACGCTAATCAGTGAGCGAGTGCCGCGGTGTTTGGCTGGAGGGGAAACCTGCATACTTTCATCTCACATGAATCAACACATATCATCTTCTCTTAGGCACCTCACATACAAACATATGCTGGCCAAACAGCATAAATAGCCCAGTTAGTGTGCTCTCCCTGGGCTCCCCTCAGCCCTCTCAGACAGAAACATGCTGTGGCAACAAGTGCACTTAATTAGTCCCCTTCGCTTAGTCAAGTTGTAAGGCTGCAAATACCATTTAAACATTTTGTACATAGCATGTAACATAATTGATCCAGCCTGCAGGCACCTGTTTGTTTTGGAGTTACTGGGAAAAAATTAGAAATGTAAACTGTAGAGCCCACATTTTTTAAACTGTCACTTTATCTTTCACCTAACCTTTTCTCTTCTATATATAGCCCTCACAAGCTTCACATATTATTAGGTACACAACTCACTGGAAAACACCATTTTGTACTGAGCGGATTATCTTGGAACAGATCTAAACTGAACACACACACACACACACACACACACACACACACACACACACACACACACACACACACCCTCCCTGCATTATGCGTGAAGCAGATTTGTCCTTTCCTGAGCATCCAGAAAAATGTTTCCTGTTGCTTGCCTGGCCTGCTTGTGTCATTAGTAATGTGTTATATTTATTTTAGTGTCGCATTTCCTCTGTTAGAACAATTTAAAGAAGCAGAACCATTCAGCTATGATCTCACTCCACTGGGCATGCAGTTCTGTAACAAGTAGCACTTGTAGTTTATTTGGTACACACAGTAAAAAACATGGACATTAGAGCAGGACTGTGTCAATGGTCACTAAATCTAGCCATGTAAGTTTGCTGCAGGTTTGTTTTGAAGACAAATGACAGGAATGCATCCACTGTTCTGTTGCTTTGTCTTTGT
Source organism: Amphiprion ocellaris (assembly GCF_022539595.1). Classification (NCBI taxonomy): domain Eukaryota; kingdom Metazoa; phylum Chordata; class Actinopteri; family Pomacentridae; genus Amphiprion; species Amphiprion ocellaris. Next base: position 19,958,119 of record NC_072770.1, on the reverse strand, counting down.
AAGTACATTTAAATATAATGCTGAGTTGATTTTGTTATCTGCTGCCTCTGTGTATGCTTGCTGATTCCTAAAAAACTCAAGCTGCTAGGTAGATACGGTATACAGCAGGAGTGACTCTGCTGGAGTAATATTACTGCAATGTGAAGTGCTTTAAGATTGTAGCTCCTCTCAGTAATTGTATTGGTTACTGAGGTTGAACAGGAGGGCATTTACTCAAGAAATTTAAATGTACTATATTAAAAATGCAGGCAGCACAGTGGGAATTCATTGCAACAGAAATCAGTTCTAAATTAAATTTCAATTTTTAATATTCTTAATACTTAATGTGTCCACCTTTATTTTTAATCCTCCTCTGCATAGAAGGTACCAGTGTTGCACACATTTCTGGAGAGATGTTCATTCCTCAGTCACTTTTTTTTCAGCAGCTCTTTGCTGGAGGTGTTGTATTGCTCTGCTTTTTTCATGACTATACCTCAGAGTTACTGTGCCAGAATATTTCTTTCAGACTAGGAGTCATCTTGACAGTATTTTGGCAGTTTCACAGACATCTATAAATGTCATCTCCCCAACAGCCTTTGAATACATGTAGCCCAGTGTCATCACACCCCCCACTTCCATGCTTCACTGTCAGGGCTATGCATCCACTGTGGTTATCCTGGTCAGGTTTATGCCAAACACGAGCATTTATTAGGTTTCTTTTTATGTTCTTGAGGAGAGTTTAATCATGCAGTTTTGTGCCAAACAACATTGATTTGTGTGGGTGTACAAGTAGCTCACTATCTGTGATGTAATTTTAGAGGAGCAGCCACTGCAGCTCTAAGGCTTGTTCAATACCTCCCAGTTACTGCTGCATGGATTTTCTGTTCATTACTGATCTTCCCGTTACCTTTTCCATCTTTGTGAAGTCTCCTAAACAGATTTTTCAGTTCCCTTGACAATTCTTTTCATGTGGAGCCATGATACAGACATGCAGACAGACGTAACTCATAGGTACAAAACAGAAAGGTTTCTGGTGTTCACTGGTCATTTTATAACCACGTTCCTACAATTAGGCCAAGTGAAAATCACAATTTAGTACTCAATTTAATTCCCTATATTTTTGTCACAGCTGTGTTTACTTTTGTTGCATTGAGTTGCTACTTTTGGGCCTGAATTGTCAATATAGTCCTTCTAAAGTATTTGTTTTTGATTGTTCATAAGGGGAAATACAGTATATTATTAAGAATTATTGACAGGAGATATAATTTTGATTCATTTGGCATTAAAATGAGATGGATGGATGGATGGATGCCCAATTTTGGCATTTGTGTCAGCATTTGACTGGCCTGTGTGCAACTCAACTCATAAACACACGGTCGCTTTTAATCAGTCGTTCACGTTTGTTAAACAGCATCTTGTTCAAATAATGAGATTGTTTATTATTGCAAACAGTTAAATCTAAGAAGACGTTAGTAGAGCTAATGTGAGCCATACCTCCCTTTATTCAGCTGAAAATGGAAATGCCCCTGTGGTTTGCAGCTCATTAACTGTCTTTCTCGGAGGCAATTACCTACTGTGAGGATTAAATGCTAAACCACATATTTTCAGGCATGCACTTTGGGATTCTGTTTCTTATTTCATGTTTTTGGTGATATTTCAGATAGTTAAAACCAGTCTATAATTACATTTACAGCAGATAATGCAACAGAACTAATGTCGTAAGTCCTACCAATAACAATGAAGTTATGACCTCAACAGCGAGAAATGTGGTTAGATGGGAAGCTCACTTCAGAAAATTACTTGCACCATTTGACAGCATGCTTTTCCCACCTCAGAACATTATCTATACCTCTATACTGATGTTCTGTCAGGCTGCAGCTTATTTAAAGAAGCTGGATAATACATCGTCCAGATAAAACAAAACTTACAAGAATATAGTAGAGTGTCTGCTCTGTGAATAATAATGTTTACTTTTGTTTGTGCATCTCCTCCTTCACTTTATCTTGTTATTTTTGCACAGCAATGTTTCTAAAAGATCATTATTCATGTATGTATTCACTGAATTTTGAAATGCAGCCACATGTTCAAGCAAACATACATTATAGCATGGACCCTTAATCATGTTGCGTTGCACTATATGCTGCACGGCCACCACAAATCATTGATAGTTTCAGCTTCTCTGCAACATTAATCTGCCCTTCAAACTCTTTCCAAGTGAAGGTGGTTTGCTAATATTACTGTATGTAATACTGTTTTTCTTGTATTATTTCTGCAGCAGAAATGCCTGTAGGGTGTCACTCTGGAAAAATATGGCTGAAAATGTCACTGTTCATTGCCTTTTCAGTGTAGCGTTGTTTTTGCATCCGTAATTGAGAGGCAGAGACTTTTGCAAATCCTGTCTATGTGTGTTCAAATAGTGCCTTTCTTTCTGCACAGTCAGATATTCAGTGATAAAACAACACTGGTCTGACTTTTTCTCAGAAAAGCTGATTCAAGTTGACTATTATGTTCTAACCAAATGTGCCTGTTACAGGCAAGTTTTCAGTGTGCAATTAGGAGAAGATATAAAAGATATAAGCACAGTTAGAGGAAGTTTTATTTTATGTTGTTTCACTGTTAGTTTCTTGTTCTTTCTCCTGCTAATAGATTTTTTTTATATATATTAGGAAACGTGTTGCATTTTTTTAGAACAAAGGTAGTAAAATCCAAATATGGCAAACATCCAGTCACTAAACTTACAGCCACATCTCTTGACTGAGCTGTAATGCCGCCAAGATCTCAAAAATAACTTAGAAAGTCTCTAATTTCTCTTGCTTCAGAAGACACTTTTGTTTAGTGAAGTTATTGTACAGCTAAGTAATGCTAATTCTCCAGCAGCAGCATTTTACCTTCAAAAAATCACTTCTAAACTGAGACTATAGCACCTCATTTGGTTCCTCAGTTCTTTCGTGAGTTTGCAATATTTGTGGGCCAAGTGTTTCAAATTCAGCCTTCTGACATCTTCAACATTCAAAGCATTGATCATGTGTCACCATTTACTGAAGAACTCATTTAAATTAATAGGGCTTAAAATACATTTTTAATTTTATAATTATTTGTTACCTTAATTCTACGAGTCCTACTCAGACAGATACAACTAAATTACAGTAAATTGTCAATGGTATTGAAGATACCATTGACAATTTATTGTGGCTATGAAAAGATAGCACAAGTTTTAAAAAAGGGACACGAGACAATGAACAAGTCTCATTCAATTTAATAAGGTTTGTAAGCACAGAATGCTTTTGAGGCCAAAGCTGTTTGTTTCTGTTAACTGCAGTCAGCGTTTTGTTGTAACTAATGCATCTTTCTTACCCCTTTTTTTTTGTTTTATCTCTGTCAGGTGGCATCCCCTTTATCCTGACTGGGGAGCTGTTTGAACAGTCCTACCGACCTGCCGCCTTCATGATCGCTGGCACTGTAAACTGGCTGTCCAACTTCACCGTGGGCCTCCTGTTTCCATTCATTCAAGTGAGTTGTTTCACTAACTGCATAAATACAGAGCGTAGTGGCTGGGATCAGATTTAAACAGGATGAGGCACTTAAAAATGAACAAGTGGAACTGTTCTAAAATAAAGCGTCACACACAGCGAAACTAAACTAACTTTGTCCGTCACTTCAACCTTGACAGCCCATTGGAGTTGTCAACTCCTCATTAATCCCTGCAGTGGCTGCCTACTACACCATGTGGTCAAGAGATTGTGTTGTGTACTCCTACACTTCTGCCTCCTCTCTGGACCTTCATTAGTCAACACACTTAGCTGAATATAACATTATGTATTTAACATCCCAATTAGATGCAACTGCTGAGCCCTAACGGCTTCCCTTGGAGTGTCAGTGGTTCCTGCTAATTAAAAAAAATTCTCAATGATAGTTTTTACTTAATGATGCATCCTAACATGTATTTGACTTTTTAAATTTTTATTTTCAGTTTTATTTATATAGCACAGATTCAGAATATGTCATCTCACAGCGCTTAGCGTATTAACGCACAGACCTTACGAACTACAAACAGTGAACAGAAAAGCTAACACTCCAAAGTTGCCTTTGGATTCCCTATGATTGAAGAAACAAAAAACCTGGAATATGGAGGGGGAAAAAAACCCCAACAGAGCCTGGCTCAGGGAAGTTGGCCGTCTGCCTTGACTGGTTGGGTGAAAGGGGTAATAAGGGGAGTGGGGATAGCAGGAGTTGTTGGAGTGGAAATGGCAGGCTAGCAGGTGGTGAGACCAGTAGCTGCAAAGACATGTAGCTCCAGATGCAGAGAGATCGCCAGAAGAAGCAAGCACAGGATCTCAGGGGTAAACACAGAGTTAGTGAATGTAATGGTGACATATAACAGTATAGAGAGAGCAGAGGAGAGGAGTCCAGTGTATCATGAGAATCCCCTGGCAGTCTAAACCTATAGCAGCACAACTAAGGGACAGCTCAGATGAGCCCTAACTAGAAGCTTTATCAAATAGGAAAGTTTTCAGCCCAATCTTAAAAGTAGAGAAGGTGTCTGCCTCCCGAACCCAAACTGTGATCTGACTCCACGCCAGAGGAGCTCCAGGAACCACAAATAAACCTGCAGTATGACAGCAAAAGGCTCTGTTAGGATAATATGGCACAATGTGGTCTTTAAGAGAAGAGATGAAGCTTGGTCATTACAAGTTTTATATGTTAGAAGCAGGATTTTAGGATTTTACAGGGAGCCAATGAAGGAAGCTAGTATGGGAGAAATATGACCTCTCTTACTGGTTCCTGTCAGAACTCTGGCTGCAACATTTTGTATCAGCTGGAAGTTTTTAAGAGAATTATTGGGACTTCCCACTAATAAGGAATTTGAATAGTCCAGCCTAGAAGTTATTAATGCAGTTAGTCAGCATTACTCTGAGACAGTATGATCCTTATTTTTACAGTATTATACAGATGAATAAAAGCTGTCCTACAAACTTGTTTTATATTGTTCCTTTCACACTACTAGCGCTGCATTATACTAACAAATATCTCACAGATATTCTTTACTGAAACATCCTTAGCCTAATGGTAACAGAAATAGAACAATAAAGCATAAAGTGTAGTTTTACATGGCACACCACTGACTTTTGTAAGGTACCTTCTTGCATATGCGCTCACATTGGTGTAGAATCCTTTAAAGGTTCTGCATTGTTCCCACTTTTTGCCAAATTAATCAAAGTCATACAGGTTTCCTCAGAGTGGCTTTTTTTTCCATTTTATAAAACTGCAAAGATGGTTAATTTCGCAATCCTCCATGGTTTTAGGGCTGTTCAAAACACAATGTTTTGCTCTGAAAACTGATAAGCTGCTGCTTTGAAGGAAAAAAATGTAGTCACATTTTTAGCTGCATGACTATCGGTTAGTTAGGTGCTATATAACGCCAAGCTCAACTTCTTATTCACTTGTAAAGTTAGGTGTGGGAGAGCTTTAGGAATGGCAGAAACAATGTCTTCATATCTTAACAGCTTACATTTTCCTCGTTTTTAACAACCACAAAACACAATAAAAATGGATTTTCACCATCTGAGACCTTAAAAGTCACACCTTTAATGTAACTATGTGAGGCGTAGAAATGAAAAGTTCCTTTACTAGAAGCCACTGTGATTATCGTCTCTGCTGGCACAGCAGTGAAGTACAGCAGCAAAGCCACACATGATTTTCCTCCAGGCATTTGATTTTATTGCTCTGCTACAACTACGAGACGCTTTTTATTTCCCTTGTTAGTGTGACACCGTGTGAGATTTTCACTTCATAACCATTTAACTCCCAGCGGCAGTGGCCTCATCAGCAAGGCCACAGATCCCCAGAACTTTGCTACACTTTTTATTTGACCTCTGACACTTTCTTTTCAAAATTTAAATCTGTTTTCCTTCTGTAAAATTTCTACCAGTCAGTTTTTCCTGTTGTGTACCAACACACCCAATCAAATTCTACGTATGAGAAAACCTGCTTTGCAATGAAACATATTCTGATGCTGAAGATAATGGCAGTAGAAGAGACTGTAAGGACCCACTTCACACATTACATTGAAAACATGCTGCAGAACTATATTGTGGAAAATGTAGGATGCAGTGTATTTGAAAGGTTGAGATGCTAAAAGATAGGATATTTCTGCCATTGCTGCTTTGATTTTGTCCATTTTTGTATCTGTGTCTAGTAGTTCTTTTTGGATGTGCATGTTAAATCACAGGTGTTGAACCTTAATCTCCATTGATCAAGTTTCAGTTTGTAGATTCCTCTTTAGCCATCAGTCACATAATGGCCTAATTTTCGTGATGTTGTGACTCCCTTTCCACAGATTGATTTAGATACATTATTTTGTGTTAACTATGAGCTCTGTAGGAATACCTTTGCTTGTCGAGCAGTGCTGTGGCTGAACGGATCCAGTGTGAAAATTAACTGCTGCTGCTGCTGACATGCTGCTTTCACTGCTGGGCATTTGTTAACAAGGTGTTACGGGTGAAATGTGAGACCTGACAGGAATGATGACTATCGCCATGGACACAGATGCAGTTTCAGAGCTGTATGGGGGCTGTAGTTGTATATATAAATATAATGGTGACTGAGCTTCCCCTGCACTGTGAGCAGGTTGGATCTGCTATTTAAATGCAGCCCACCTTCAAGTTGAGGAAGTTTCTGAGCCTGGCACACTCAGTAGAGAGGCTGTCTAGCGTTACTATGATTACCATGGACCTGCTGTCCTATAGCTTCATTTCTATTGCGTCAAATTTGGTGAAGGTGAAGTTGAGAAATTTTTGAACATGGTTAGGCTCGTAGTTATCCTGTAATTTTGAATTTTGATTAAGCAGTAGTAAAAATTTCTGGTTTTACTGCAGTTTTTTTTGGATCTCACCTAAGCCACAGAAAGAGGGACATTGAAATGAAATATTTCCGAGGTTGTTCATTTTGGACTGTTCGGGTGGGTTTTTTTCACGTGAAAATTAAAAACACATCTTTAGGGGTTAAATGAGACCAGGACAGCAGTAGATACCTATTTACCTTAGAATATAGACTGAAGACCCCACTGTCTTGTTGTTAGCTTTTTAAGAAAATCTGCTAAAAGACAAGATTCAACTTTATTGTCATTGCACAAAGTATTCACCGATTGCAGCTTGTTAGGAAGCTGGGGTCAGAAGCCAACATGGTTTAGGCTCTTGCTCAAAGGCGGCAGCTTGGTGAAGCTGGGGCTTGAACCCCCGACCTTCTGATCAGTATTCCAAAGCCTTAAACACTGAGCCACTGCTCGCACACCCACTACAGCATATCCTCTATAAGTAAATACACTGAGCAATGCAAAGTAGTATTAGTGTACAAAAGCTAACGGGATGTTGGGCCAGACTTTGGCTGTCTTTAATGCAATTTTCTGGCATTAAATTGCTAAAAAATAAAAAAAAAAAGAATAGTCACAATAGTCCCTTAATTCTTGTTTGTTATGAATTATGATTATCTTTGCAGTGCTTCATATGGGACCCAAGCAATCTCCTATTTTTGGAGGATACATGTACTTCTTAACAGTCGAGGAATAAGCAGTTACGACAGTTGAATACAGAAGAGCCTATTAGTGACAGGAACTGGAATGTTTTCCTGGAAACTACAGGGTCCTCTTGAAACCAGCATGTTGCTCCAGGCAACTCCGCATCACTGCTCCTCTCATTTTACCTCCTCGATTTCTCTCCCTCTCTTTCATTGCTCTCACAGTCTGTTTTTTTTTACTGTTACCCACCTTCACTTTTTTATTCTTGAGGGTCTTATTACTTTACAAACATCTTACTGAAGCATCTTTCTGCAAAAACATTGTATTTGTACGTTTTAAAATATTTTGTAGTGGTATTAGGGGATATTACTTGGTCCCTGTTGGTCACTTGATGGATTGGCTGTACTTTGCTGAATTTCACATTGAGTTTGTAGTATTAGTTTACGTTGCACCGACTTAACAATATCATCAAGATAAAAAAAAACCATTGGAATAGTTAGGGATCCAGAGTGATATCGGCATGTCATCGCTATCAGCAGATAAAATAATAAAACAATGTTTATTTTTGTTAAAGGAACCACATAATTATTGTTATTATAATTATTATTATTTCTCCACCAAGGAGGCGGAGTTGTGTGACAATCAGCATTGGTTTGTCTGTTTGTTAGCAACGTTGCTCAAAAACGGAGTAACAGATTTGGATTAAATTGCAAGGGATGGTCTAGACATGACACAAGGACCAATTGATTAGATTTTGGCAGTGACGTGAATTACAGTCTGTTTGTTAAAGATTTCTGTATCATTGTGAGATAGCTGCACAGCGTCACTGTAACTATGACTAGAAGTGAACACTACGTCAGCTGCCTGCTGACAATCACGATTGCGATCCTACTAAAAATCCACCTCTGCGGACTAATTGAGACTTATCCGTCGGAAATCATACAAGGAAACATTGATTAAATTGTAGGGCTAATAAAAATAGTTTGACATAATAACTGTCCAAGTTTCCCGAAACGTCTCTCTTTTGTGCTGGAAACTGGACAATTGGCTTTTAAAGCAAAACATTTAAACACAAATATAGAAAAATTAATACACAGTGAGGTAAATCTCTTCATGTAGCAGACAAAAACTGAAAGGAAGCCAAGAGATATCAATAAACATGACATGTCAGACTTATACTCTGATCTTCACCAGTCTGGCTTGACTGAATTATGAAAAATATTTATGATAAGCATAAATGCATCAAAAAGAAAAAATAAATATATAAATGAATGTTTGTTGCAGTATATTATTCTAAGACGTCAGGGTTTGAGAGATATTTATCAAAGAATTAATAGGTTTTTTTTTTATAGTAGTACTATATTTTTTGCCATAGGCCATAATGTGTGGTTGTGTGACTGATAATGAGATATTTCTGATGTTGTGTACAGTTTTTTTTTTCACTTGCTCTACAGGAATCAGATAGACCTCCAGGTACTGTGAATTTGCCTTCTTAACCCATGACACAGCTACGGTTATCTCCTAAGCACTTTCTTGTTTATTCATTACTGTCTTATAATCTTATTGCTCAGTAGATTTCACAGCACATTATAAAAACTGTTGGCCAAACGCTGTTGAAATTAGCTTTACTTCTAAGCTCATTCAGTGTCTGTGAAGATAAGGATAGCAGCTGTATGGCTTCACTCCAAAGCCAACTTGACCATCCAGACAGAACCCAGAAGAGATTAGATACCCTCAGTAATCTGCTCTGAGTCTAAAGAGTCAAATGTTCTGGACTGACATCCCCTTTAACAAGGCCTGTGATGTTGCCATGCCCAGTGTAGAATAGGATCTGTGACCCATGTGGACATTTACTCTTTTACAGCTTTAAGCCAAACTAACATCCTCCACAGACCAGCGCGTGAGACACTGATAAGAAATAAGCTTGGCCCTGCTAATACTGGACCATGAACACTGAGAGTAAAGCAATAACACTGTGCAGAAGTCACTTTATTCCGAACAAAATATAGAAGCAGCATGTATTCCGTAATTAAATTCTATACATTTTTTTCAACATAGGTAAAAATATTTTTTGTTCCAACACATGGCATCTTTACAACAGAATGGACTTCATGAAGCAACCAAGTACACACAATATGAGCAGACTGAGAATAAATGGTCTGCACTCACAGCGCTGTTTTTTTTTACCTTAGTATGTTGTAATGTTGTTACTGAAGGGTGTGGTGAAGTTGGAGGGATTTTTGTGTGACAGGATCATGTTGCTGGACAGGTCCATTGTGTGGATAATGTGGCAGATTGACTGTTGCACTGAGCTGTCTGAAGTGATTTCTTAGACAACAAATGGTGAAGTTGTGTACATCCAAACGCCTGTCTACAGCCCTTACTGACAGCTTGTTCTCTTCTTTTTCTTGTCATCTGTGGCACTGTGTCATTTAAGTTAAGGTGCATCTTCAGATGGTCTTTTATAGTCACCGGACAAAGGAGTGTCTGTGTTCTGGTCACACAATCTGATCATCCTTTAAAGACACCTAGCTCTAATGTGGATTAACACAAAGGCTGAGAATTTGTCACCAGCTGAACAGTGCAAAAACTTTTTATGCACAGTTCACTAAACTTAATCCTTTACTAACCGTAACAAAAGAAATGAGATTTTGGACTTTTGCTATAAGACTGAAAGGAAATCATTTGCATATTTTGTTTGTATTTTTGTTGAGCATACCTGCTCTTAATAAACTTACAGAGGTCTGTAGATGGAGCATGGAGCATGATTAGCTCTACTGACACGCAGAGATAAACTGAACTCATCACCTTCAACACGAAAGCAGCCTTAGCTTACAGACACACTTTGGACAACGCTGAGAAAAACTGGTTGCACTGTTACATAGTGTATTCTGTACTATGGCTGTGCTGTGGGACATGAAGCTTGGGGAGAAAAGGGACATACAGCAGCCACCTGTATGCTACTGCATTGTTCTCTGCCACACAGAGAGACATGCAGTGTATCTGCCAGATCTGGCTGAGGAGTTCAGAGGATTATTCCTGGAAAGAAGGTTTATGGCTCCTGACACACGATTTATGTACAATAACAGGCGCTGTGTTGCTGCTCCATACTCTTTACCTGCTCATCAGGGTGAGCTACCAGGTTGATGTAACCGGTTTTTAGGTTAGGCCGTTGTTTTTGGATTTCATTTTCCCTCCTTATCTGGGGATTTATATGTGTTATTATTGAATTTAAAAGTTTGAAAAACTCTGAAAATCTTATTGGGAAAATACATTTTACAGCAGAAACACTGCACTAGTGGCATCACTGCACATTTTATACTGGCAAGGAACAACTTCAAAGACTGTGGAGCCATAAAAACTGAATAAAGTTTGTTTTAATCTTTTCCTTCCTATACTTAAGACAGAAATATGAAGTCCAGTGTTTCTCGTTGTGTCAATTAAAGACAGAGAAAGCGCAGACAGAATGAACATACCAGAGCTGTGTTTTCTCAGAAGACTGAAAACCATATATTTGGATGTATTGTGGACTCTTTTGTTCCACAATCAAAGGAAAGATACTTTTCTATGAATAATTTCTGTATGTTAGGGCTTTTCTACCCACAGTGCAGTTTCCTTGGCTTCTTCATGCTTCTTTCAATATGTTACTATTGATAAAATTCCTATATTCTCAGATTTGCACCTGCTCCATTGTAGACTTACTTTGTCAAACACTCTCAGGACATACGAAGGTACAAAAAACCTCTCTATTTAGTGGGCTGCTGTTGAGAAGGAGTGAATGTATGATTTTGTGCAAAAGCAAACTCAGGAAATTACTAGCAACAAACAGTCTGGAAGATTTATCTGATCTGCAGAGAAAACAAGCAGAAAAGAAATATGCCTGATTTTGTGTATTTGTTCATTACTGAGGGATTTTATTGGGTGTTGTTGGGAAAACAAAGTGAATCACAGCCTGTATTCTGAATTTACCGCCTCTCCTGTGCTGTCTTCCTCTTTCTTTGATCCCCTACATTGATCTTTAATGTCTCAACAGATGCCCCCGACTCAGTACAGTCTTCATCATAACTGGCTGGGTTACATCCAGCTAGCTGTGATGCACTTTGAAGCTACATTTATCGCTGCATGTAAAATTTTTACATTGATGTCAACATGAAAGCCATGAGTATAGGTCTATACCTTCAAAGATGATCTTCGACAGCTGAACCATCAGATAGATCATCATTTTATGTGCTAAATGTGATCATTTTATGCATTCCTTGACCTATAGAACACATCGACTCCATCTATTTATCAACGGAGTGCTACCACAGATAAGCAGAGAGGCTGTTATTGAACTGCAAAGAGGACAACATGACATTTTAGTTTGAAATGGTCACATCTAAGGCATCCTCATTTTAATGCCTGGATTCACCAGCTCTGTGCTGTTGCTTGGTTTCAATCCGTCCTCTTTTGTGTTCCTCAGCTGCAAAACTCAGATCTCTCTTTCAAGTACTTCTAAGTGATTCACTGAGTAGACATAACTGTATCTGTTGCTCCTTCGACCCCTTTTTCATTTTCAACCAACCATAAATATAACCGTGTCTGTCTGTGTCTTCATATTCACTGTGTCTTTTGTCTTTTTTCCCTTTCACTCCCTTTCTAATACACCAAGGCCAAGATGAAGTAGTTTGGAGTGTGGGGTGAGTGGGTTTTAAATCAAACATGTGATGTAGAGATTAGCTGTCTCTTTGCTAAAGCTGGTGTTTATTTTAAGTTTTTTTTCCTCTTAATGACCTTGTGCATAAACGGGTATCATGTGGATTTAAAATGCTGGTGAATTTGTTGGTGAGGTTTAAAGAGGTAGTTGCACATTTTGGTCCATATGCTTTTTTTGTTTATTTTTTTAGAATACTAATACTACTTTAATGTATGTATATTAGTTTTATAAATATGTGTACCAGCCCATTAAAGGTAACTACTTACCGCATAAACTTTTTTTGTCAGCACATTTTTCAGGCAAAATAATCCACATATAAAGTTTGTTGGAATGTTAGTGATAACATTATAGATATAAATGATGAAGACAAAAATGTACATTTGGAAATAGTTTCTTTAAATAAGTTTCTAGTTAGCCACCTTTTAGAAATCAGTCCATGAATTGAATCAACAAAATTCTGTAATAGCCAGTAAAAATTTCCTCCATGTTTCAGTTCAGCTGCTTGAAATTTGCACCCAGAAGTCCCCTGTACACTTCAGAGTTCACATCAATAAATACAAGTTCTTCCACATCGCTGCAAGAATAACAGTCTCAGGCGTTTGATGCTCCCATCACCATGTTTCGCTGTGCCCTTATTGAAGTCAGGGTGGAGTTCTTAACACTCATCTCCAAACCCTGCTGTCTTTCTACACATGTTCATTTGTAAATTTATAGGTGTTTTTTTTTTTTCTTTGAACTTGTGAATGGTCTTCACTGTATCATTCTCCCTCCCACTGCTCAAATCTTGAGCGATCTATTGAACAGAATTGTATCGGGCTATTCTCATTGATTGATTTTGATTTCAGTGTACTGCTGGTCTTTGTGGGTCTGCCATTTTTGTTCTGAGCCACATGTCCCTTATCTGGTAAATACCCAACTCTGGCTGGTCAGAGATTGGATTTTTTCCGATCTGATTATTAGAGTGCCCTTCTCTGTTTAAGCAAACAGTGTATGACCTTTTCTCTAATCTTATTTTCCTTGTCTTTACCATTTTTGTAGTTGCCTGTAACTAACCACTTCCAAGGTCACTTATGGTGGATGTATGAAATCTGTCACCTTGAAGTTCACACAGGTGTCACCAACAGCGTAACCACAGGTGGAGTTCATCACTATTATGATGGAAATGTTCCAGTGATTTTTACAGTCAGAACTTGTCCAAAAACTTTTTTGTAGCAATTTAAAGGGGGCATGTTCATGATTTCTCAAATAACAACCTGATTTAAAAAAAATATATTATTATTTTAGTTGAAAACATCTGTTTAGAGTTGTGCTATACTGTATAGATTTCTCAGTGGAGCAAATACCACTTTATCCAAAATTTATGAAACACCTTTTCCCCTTGGTGTCATGGAAGCTCACACCAATACTCTGCATTGAAAAAGAATATCTGATGTTGCAAACATGTGCTTGTCCCATCCTCAAATATACAACAACCCCTAATTTCCAGATTTTGAATTTGTATATGAGTCAGAAAGGCATTTCTTTACTAATACCAACAAACCACAGTGACCTCCAGGATTTGTCACAGTGGGGTTGTCAGTAAAGATGCATGATATTGGATTGTTGCTGATGTTCAATATGACCATATTTCCACTTTATTTTGGTTAATTACTGATGTCAATGCTGTTAAACGCACATATTTATTCCCACCTAATTGCAGGGAGCGTCTCCTGTAATGAAATTAACATGTTATTATGTATGATATTGTCATTATGTCCTACTGCTGCAGACATAAAATATTGTGCTTTTTAAAGGTACACATTCATCAGGCAAAATGAAAAAACTACTTCAGCTTGCACATAAAACAGGCCACGTTTGTTTTGGTGTTGTTTGTAGGTGTCATCTGCCAGTTAATGCCAGTTGATTTAGGACCGGTTCCAGTATTGCAACATTTCAAAGCCTTTTTTGGCCCATAGCACACTCTATAATCTAATGAATGTATCACTAAAAATGTTGACCTATTCTTTAAGGCAGGTTAAAGCATATTTAGACACAATCCACTATGAAGAATGTGTTGATTAACGGCACCATTCTGTCACTATCTGGCTAATATGGAAACCAATCTATAAAAAGATAATTTGAAAGATATTTAAAGAAAACAATACTTTAAAGTGTTATTTTTGCAGTACTTGGCAATTGTTTGACATTTACATATTCAGTTTTACATTTCCGAGTGTGACAGAAGTAAAGTTCTACTGTCTGCCTTATAATTGCCCTCTGTGCTGAGGACATAGTTCTCTCCTGCTTTTTATAGAGACAGAACTTTGCCCTCGGACATAATGTCCCACTTGTCCCTCGTTAGATCCTAATGGCATTTGACATTTCAGTCTTGGTGAGGTGAAAAAATAAAGATCCATGCATTGAAGTTCATGCCCTCCTAAACCTCCAGTTTGCTCAACTTTTTCATGCACTTTTTCACTTCTTGTTGTTCGGATTGTTTTCAAATAATAATTTAGTCTTTTGAGAAAACCCTGCAGTAAGATGAGAAGCTTAGCTTAAAGCTTTCAAGAGAGGTTTTATTGGAGTAATAAGTAGTAATTTCACAGTTTAGGGCATAACGATTGTTTTGCATGCCACATCAGTATACTCTAGGAAATAGGAAATATTTTCACATAATTAGCTTTATGATTGAATGAATATAAAAAATTACGCAAGTAATTAGTAATAATTTAAAATTAAAGCATTCTTTCTCACATGCATTATTATGATTCCATCTTAGCTGGAACAGATTGTTTTGCTGAAAAGCTGCTTTACCTGGAATACTCCCAGGAAAACATTTACTGGTTTAAACTGGATGCAGGAAAACATCCAAACTAGTACTTCAAAGGTTTTAGAGAGATGATAGGTAATTGTGGTGAATCGTCACATGTGCTTTTCTCTGCTTAGTATTTATAAAAGGGTTTATAAAGGCCTGACTGGAAATATATATACCCTGTAGTGCATGTAGATTGTGTTATCCTCACCTCCTCAACATAAATTAGCAATCTCATAATTCTACATCTCTTAAATGATTCTTTATTTCGGAATTAAATCGATCCGTAGTCTTGTATTGATTTTTTTCAAACACTCCTTTGTGCCTAGATATGCTGTGCTTGATTGAGCTTCATAGCAACGTAACTCTGGAGTGTATCTGACCTCCAGTTGATGCACTTGATTGCAGGCATTTAGCTGCAGGCTTTCATCAGGACTTGTGCGAGCAACTACACGTGAAATGCAAATTGCCTCGTGCTACAGTATACCTATCTCCATTACATGCTTCACTTTATAGGGTGCGTCATTACTAGTCATCCCCAAGTGCACATGGAGTTTACAGCTCATGTCATTAAGTGAGTGCTATGTGCTGTATGCTGTATTAAATGCTACAGCCACAGTGAATTCTATTAATTCAATGTACTGCTACATTTACCAGACAGTCAAGTTCAGTGAAAGGTTTCAGTAATAACTAGGAGAAAAGGCTTCCGTGAGGAACTAGAAAACCAATACTAAACATGTGTGTCCTGCATAAATACAGTTTATTTGGAACCTTATTGTTCTTATAGCTTGTGGCTATAGATCTACACCTTTTGCAGTACAAACATGTCCTGTCCACTGCAGCAGACACCTTTATTTTTATTAAAATGTATTATTCCAGGCCGCTCTTGAAGGACGTGTTAAGGTGATGAGGAACAGAGAGTTGGACAGAAGTCAACGCAGAAGTTTGAGATCAGAGCGAAACTTTGCTGGAGGCTCAGTGGACGTCGTAGTGACAGTGTTTTGACCTTCCGTCAAATGTTTGCAGCCTGTTTTCACTGCAGCCCCTCCAGATAAAACTAATTTTGTCCCTTCAGTCAGCTGCACCAGAGTGTCATGCGTTGGAGGCAAAGAGTGAACTGATAACTAAAATAGCTGAAAAGGGCATATCAAACCTGCAGATGGTGGTATCTTAGAGGAAGAAGTTGTTACTTCTGCAGGATCTTTTCTTCTTTTTGTAACTTCAGTTGCATCGATTTCAGGTATAAAGAGGTATACACAAGAGTCTTGATCAAATCACCCAGGGCAACTCATTCCTTTACTTTCACTCAAAGGTAGTTTTTTGTGTCTGTGCTGTACGCGTCGAGCTTTGAGCACTGCTTGGCCTTTCAAACAATGTTCTGATGAAAACATCCTGTATTGTGTGTATCTGATGGAAATGCGTACATGCAGAACCAGGGGGAGACGTGATGTACATTTCTATCAGCGGCACGGTCAATAATAGCTGCCATGGGGCTGTAAAATGAGGAAAGAAAGACTGTAGATTCATGTAATCAACACAGCATTTAAAATATTTCAAAGATTTTGGAAGTGAATTATGCATTGTTGGTAAATAAGTCAGAGACAGGAAAAACAGGCTGGAGACTGAAGCAGGGCTGGTGAGAATCCGGGAGGAGAACTGAGTCTGAGGGGGAAAACAGAGTCCATGTGGAAACTGAGTCTATGAAGCCACGTGGGTCGATGATCCGGCAGAGAGTGAATGAAAGCACAGGCCTTAAATAGCAGGAGGTGAAGTAGAGAACAGGTTAAAAGGGTGACTAATTACTGCAGCTGATGTGCATCACTGCAGTCAGCAAGGTGCAGGCAGGTGAGTGAGACAAGGGAGACGGACAGACGCAGAGACCAACAGACAAACAGAGGGAGCCAGAGGGACAAGACAAGGAGAGAGAGAGACAACAGGGAGAGAGATTACAGGATGAGTGAGAAAAATACAAAAGAGACAGATGACAAAGACAGGAATAAAGGAAAAGGAAGAAAAGAGGAAGAAGGAGAAAGAAGGGCAGGAGCTAGAGCAGGATCATAACAGTTCCTGGATTTTGCCTTTCTACCTAGTCTGTGTCTGTACTGTGTGTTCCTTTGACTATCTTTACATTTATGTCTTAAAGCCTGGTATTCAAGTTCTTGATTTTTTTAATCCTTACATGTTTTCTATGTCCTGCATTTGGGCCTTCTTCTTAAACTATTACAACTTATTTACCACTTTGTTGTTTGTTAACAATTTGGTTCTCTCCACTACCTAATTTCTCTACAAAATAATTAAAAAATCATGCTAATATATCCTGTTTTTAACTAAAGTTATTTAATCTTGAAAAGGCCCATATTTACTGTGATACTGAGTAAAAATACAATGTTAAAACATATCCATTCAAAGAAAACAATCTAATGGAACAATACTGTTAATTATGGATAAGTGATTCAATGAAAACTGGTTCAAACTGAAACTAAACGTTTAGGATCATTAAATTGGCCAAGGGTTACCAAAAATATTTTCAGTAGGGTTAAGTATTATTTTTAGGGTGCCTTTTCAATTGTTTTGTCACTTTTTCCCATTGTCATCTTCATAGCGTTTGCTTGCTCTTTTGTACATAATTCCCTTTCACTCTGCAGATCAGACAGATTTGCTGCCAAGGGTTAGAAAAACTGGATCACAGAAGTCATTTATGTAAATGTGTTGAGCTCTACTGCTCTCAGCATGTGAGAGTGACATAAGGTGTGTACAGTATGTAATCTTAAAAGCTGTCAAGGTAATCAGAAGAGGTCTGCTGTGTAGTCAGGAAGGTGTCTGATCTACACTGGTACATGTATCCTCATCTAGAGAGTCGTCAGATGATATATGGAAAACATATCATAGAATTATGCACATTTTCAGCCACTGAATTGGAACAAGTGAGTGTATACACTGATCAGGCATAGCATTATGACCACCTGCCTAGTATTGTGTTGATCTCCTTTATGCTTCTAAAACTCCTCTGACCCAGTGGGGCATGGACACAGGGCCTCTGGGGATGTTGTGTTGCACCGGGACGGTGGCAGTGAATTCTGCGGGTGCTATAGGTCGCAGGATGGGTCCTACCTAGATCAGGCTTATCCTGGCACATCCCATGGATGTTCAATAAGATTTGGATCCAGGGAGTGTGGAACCCGGGTGAATACTTCAGCTCTGTCGTATTCCAAGGGCCGCTCCTGAGGAGTTTTTGCGGTTTGTGACAGGCAAATGAACAGGTTTACCTAATAAAGTGGCTGGTGAGTGTATATATGCTATCACTCAATAGGAAGTCTAAGAGAGGAGAGATGAGATGTGATGATAAAATAGCTTCTTCATTCAGTGAGATTGTTGGCAATGGATGTCAGTAAGTGGAAGGACAAGTAGATCTAGAGCTGAATATGCAATTAGACACATAATAGAGTTAAACGGCAAAGAGGGAGCAATGGCACAGAGGACCTGCATAAATGGATTTACGGAGGCAAAGAGAAGAGTGCAGGAGATAGGGCTGGCCGTGGCGAGGAAGCTGTAAAAGTGTGAGAGACGTAAAGTGACAGAGGGTTATTTTTAGCCCGGCCGATGCCGCAAATATTGCAGAGTCGGTTTTGTTGGTTGTGTTTCGCTGGGTCCACTCACTCGCAGGCTCACCAGGCGTCCAGATCACCACAGTGACTCACTGGTTCCTGACTGGCACCTGAAACACGCTCTGACCCCTGTGCAGACGACACACTGCTGCTCTGTCACATCCCTTTACCTCCACAACAGACCACCGCTGAGGTGTCACTGGGCTTCTGTGTGCTGGGTGGAGAAACCTTTGAATGGGAGATGAAACAAAACAACTCTGAGTATTTTATTTCAAAAACAAAATTAGTGAATAGCTACAGATAAGTCAACAGGCCTGTGAACACAGTCATGCAAAATTTAGCTGTTTAAATGTAGCTGTTTATAAGCTTTGCAGAAAATCTTGATGTGTTTGTGGCCATTTTGCGTCTTTGCAGTTGTTTATGTCTCTTTGTTAGCTGTTTTCTGTCTATTGTTTTCTGCATTGTCATGCTCATTTCATGTATTAATTTTGGATTATTCTGTTGCTGTTTAGTGTATTTGTAGTTCTGTTTTGTCATTTTGTGCTGGTTTTGTGTCTCAGTGGTAATTTTGCATTGTTTTGTGGTTGTTTTTTTCTCATTTTTTAGTTAGTTTGCTGATTTGTAGTTGTTTTGTTGGTGAATCATTTGAAGGTCACCCCTGGCCTCCCCTCTAAGCTTCTCACATGAATATTTTGAGTAGAACTCAGACTGATAAAGTGGTTTATTACCTCCCTCTTTGGAGATTTGACTAATGTCTTTATCTCTGAATTCTGGCCAGACAGTGCTCACTATTATTATGCTCTGGGCTGCATGAGAATCCCAGTGTCTCGCTTTAAAAGAGCAGCAGTTTGCACTTTATCAGGGTTTTGAAAGGACCATTATTATTTCAGGTAAATGAATTAAAGCAAGCCAAAGTGAAGCAAGACCACCATAATCACTTCAGCTAGATTAATTTTAATGTAGTTAATTTCAGTATGTTTTTACTCATGTTGGAGTATTCCTGGAATATATACAACACCACATGATTTCATGGCACAGCAACCTCTTCCATCTGTCCCAGGAGAAAATCACCAAATGTTTTGTAGCAGCAGTGCAACAGCTGACCTCATTTAACTATTGTTTAGGCAGATTGTGAAGTCATGGCATCATGCTGAATACTAAACACCTCCAGTTTTATTTCTCAGTCGACACATAATGTGCAGCCTCCTGCAGTTTGGCACACAGATAAATTTCTTTAGCGTTTCCATCGAGATCTCTTATTTAACCTGACCTTTTCCTACTTTCATTGTGTCTCACTGTTTCATTCTCCAGGCTAAAATACACATTTGGAAGAAATAGACTGGAAATAATGGAAACAGAGGATTGTTGTGCACATTCTAGTGAATGCAATAAGAACACTAGCACTACACTACTGACGTAAACGTGCTGACCTGGTGGCACTTTAGGTGTCATGACAGATTCTATAGTGCTTAATTCGAGTTCACTGAACTTTATAATCCAGCCAAGTTTAAACCCCACAAATTGACAGGAATGCTTTACAGAATCATCATCAAGACTGATAAAAACTGAGTAAGGTGGATATGCATGTGAGTCTTCTCATAGCATTCTTTGTTCTCATTAAAAAAAAAAAGATTACTTTTCTCACCACAAGTTCTGCCAAGGAGTCTGTTTTGGGGCTTTTAATTGGAGCACACAATTAATGATTTACAAATGACATTTATCTTTTCTGTCAACATAGATGAGATCTTTAAAGTCTATTAAAATAGCTGGACATCTGCTGAGAACTATTGTGTGTTAGGATCAAAAGCTCCAGAACAGCTATAACCAAATGATTTTCCGTTTCAGCTGAGTTTTGACTGTCTTAATTCTGTTTCCCAACAGTTTATTGTTATAAAATGACAAACCACCAACTCTCGCCAAATCTTTTAAGTTTTCAAATAAGCGTTAACATTTCCATTGTGGGTAAAGACAATTAAAAGTTAAAAAACAGACCTATTTCCATTAAGCCTATATTTTACGGTTGGTCAGTCGATTTTTACAGGCCTTTGATGACATGAAATGTGTGTATTGGAAAGAAAAATGCAGCGAATATACAGGTGATTTATTGACACTATGAAAACAGAGCAATAATGTCCAGCTCTATTTGTCTGTGACATCTCTAAAGACTAATGATCAATCACACTCAGTCATATTCATTAGTGTACAGTGAGTTTGTATGCATTTGGGCATGCCTTTGCAATGAGTGAGGATTATTGTAGCGGCGATCCATATCTATGAGGCTAAACGATTGTCTTCCTGTTGTCACGCTTACAATGTGACAACATCAATGTATAGGAATCCATAAAATCACTAGCAGCCCAGTGACAGGACATTTGCAGTCTGATCTTATGTACATCTCAGTCTTTAATGCATCGCAGACACTGTCCTTGAGCGTGTCTTCCATTGGGAAAACAATCTATAAAAGTCCACACACATGCAAATAATCCCTCGACAGCACACCGCTCACCCTCCTACCACCAATGATGAGTCGCTGTTGCCCCAGAACAGGTGACCGTGACAGTACATTTCATGGTCTCTCACTGGACCAGGACATTTTGTTAATGTTGCCATCACATCTACAGTCAACGTTTAAGCATTCTGCTCTCCTTTACCCCTCTTCTGTCCCGTTGAGTACTGTTCTGCCCTTTCCAGTTTTGCCCGTTCTGAGCCGAATGTCCTTTCTCATTCTGTCCTTTTTTACAGTCCTCTGGTCTGTTCTGTGCCATCTGCTCCCATCCTTCCCCATCCTATCTACCACTGATTTATCTTATGCTGCCTGTCCAACACTGTCCCATCCCATCACCTGTTTCTCATACTGTCCCCTTCTGGCCAATCGTATTGAGCTCATCATGCACAATTTGGCCCTCAACTGTCCCCTCTTGTCTTGTCCTGCAATGTTCTGTCCAATCCTGTCCTGTCCTTTGCCTTTTGCCTGTTTTGTGACTGAAATATGCTATTTTATCGAAGGCTGTTCCAACCCACACTTCTCTGTCCTATTCTGTCTAATCCCACATTGACCAGACATTCACTGTCCTGTTCCTTCCTTCACAGGCCAGTCCATCACCCTTCTCCTTTGTCTTGTAGCATTCTGTACCATACTGTCCCTTTCTGTCCGGTCCTGTTATGTCCTGTCTTTTACTGGCCTTTTCTGTTCCGTTTGTCTGTTCTAGACTATATGGTTTTTTTACTCAATCCATACTTTTCTGTCCTTTTCAGTTTCATCTATCCTGTCCCATCACTTTATTCTCTGTTCTGTCCCATCCTGCACAGACCTGTCTTAAATTTTCTTTCTTTGTTTCGTGCTATCTTAAATTGTCAAATTCTGTGCTGTTCTGTTCTGTCTATAACTGTCCTGTCCTATCTAAGATTGTCCTGTCCTGAGGTATTCTGTCTTGTCCCTTTACTTCCGAGACCTCTTTGTTCTGTCCTGTCTAATGCAGTCTTTTCCTGTTGTGTCCTCTCTTCTCCTGTCCCATTTGTTGGGTTTGTTTCACTCCTTTCCAGTTCTGTCTTGTCTCATCCTACCTTGTCGTGGTTGCTATTCAAATTGTGTGTTACAATATGTTGTTCTGTCCTATCCTGTCACTTTATCACTTTCCTAGATTTGACTTGTCCTAGACTGTTGGATCCATTCCTTTCTTATCCGGTCCTGCACTTGCCAAGTCTGCACCATGTTTTCTGTCATTATTCTTTACTAGACTTTACCTCTCTGCTCCGTTTCATTTGATCCTGTGCTATCCTGCCAAACTTTCTTGTTTTATTCTCTCCCCATTCTTCACTGACCTGTCTCATCCTCTCCACTCCTGTTTTGTTCCATCCTTTCTCCATTCTGTCTCACTCCATGTGGTAATACACTGTTCTGTCTTGTCCTTTTTCATCCTGCCCCACCCCCACTCGGGGTTTCCCATCACTGAAAGGGCCAACTCTCTTCATGTCACGTCACGCTGGGTCCAGCATGTATTCTAAGCATGAAACATGAAAACCTGCATCGTGCGTTTGTATGCCGCAACTGATTGGTCTTTGTGTGTTCGCCTAATTGCTTGTATGAGCGCCAAAGTGAACACAGCTGAGCCACCACAGCAGATCAAAAGCTTGTCCCAGTGACAAACACAGAAGTGTCTCACTGTCCTCAACCCACGAGGATTGCAAAAAATCGATTAATAACAGACGTAGTGTACGCAGAAATTCAGAGTTCCTACTATGACTCACTTTTTCGGACAACAGAGAGAGAAAGGCAATGTTTTCTGAAGAACTTGCTAACTTTGTGCTTGAACGTTACATCACAGAAGCGACGTGGTAACTAGGTCAGGGCCTTTGCATGATGCTCTGTTTTTTGGTGCTATTATGAAATGCGCTCAACAGAGGAAAACAGTGATGGAGTGTAACAGCGGTGGTGATATAACTGCTGAAATGAAAGCAGTAAGTAGTTCTTCATTGAGGTCACGGTTGTTTGGACACTGCACTTCTAATACCAGGTGCATAGTGCTGCATTTGAGGTCTGTCCTCTCATGAGCAGGGGATTATAGCTCGATGGCACACTGGTGAGGGTCAGTCAAGTTTCTCTGACCCACACAAAATCTCTCCCTTCCCTCTATGTCTCTCTCACACATGCACACACACACACACACACACACGCACGCACACACATAAAACCCTCTCTCCATATCTAAATCTCCCTCTGGGTAATCAGTCAGGGTGTATTTTTAAATCTGTCACTAATCTCTATTATTGGCATAACGCACTGGACAAGGTTAGCTTTCACACTGTGGAGACTTCAGCACAAATATACATGCATGCATGTATTGTTCAGAAAGTCTGAGCTGTAAATGTGAGCTATGCTCGTACACAAGCTTGTGGGATCTTTGGAGTGGAAAATTATGGGGATGTTACACTGTCCTCAGTAGGATACACACAGATGACAAAACAGATGCCACAGATGACGTCTCTCTGGAATTGGCAAGAATTTAGGAAAGGCTGAAAAATGGTAGAATTTGGCCCTGTGGAAGCAGCAGACCAAAAATCCCCAAATGGTTTCAGTGCAGAAAGAAGAAAATAAAACCAAAGTTAAACTGAACTTGGCATCATATTTGATTAAGAATAATGAATTGCAGGTGATCAGTGATCTTATAAACAACGCGCATTATCAGTAAATGAGAAAAAGTAACTTTAAATAAATCTGTTTAATGTCTAATTCCTGTGTGCTTTCTGTCTGTGCAGGAATTGCTGCAGGCCTTTGCCTTCCTGGTGTTTGTGGGGGTGTGCACCTTGGGATCTATCTACCTCTATGTCGTCCTCCCTGAAACCAAAAATAAAACATTTATGGACATTAGCCAGAGCTTTGCTAAGATTAACAAAATGCCCAACCCTTCCCTTGGCCAGGAAATGGAGCTGGTTCTGTCCATTAAGCCTGACACTAATGGAAAAGCCCAAGACGTCACAAAGACAGAGAGTTCCTTCTGAATGAACAAACAACACTAATATTGGAGAAGCAGGGTCAAATTATAAAGTAAAAATATTTGTAGTTTTTACATAAAACATACATGTTTAACAAAAATATTCAATTCATTTTAAATGCATTTTTTATATGTTTTCTATGACAGGAATATTTAGGTATATTACAGGATTTCAGTTTACAGTAATCCATGGTTTATGTCTCTTAATAAAATGAAGGAAACCATGAGATCCTGTTTTGTTTATGAGTCAGCCTGAATTACAGAGGTCACATAATAGTTACAAAACAGATACAATAAAGTGCCAAATAAAGTGGATCTATGGGATTTACTTAATTCACATTAGACCTCTGTGACCACTCTTTTCTCCTTCCTTTGTGGTTCTTTGTGGAGCCATAATGCATTTCCTTTTCAGGTGGTAATGGACAGCTGTTGCTGATTCTAAGTCAGTTAGTGGTGTCTCTCTCTCTCTGTTTTCCTGTTCCTAAATCACAAGATTGCTGTCTCCTCGTGATCTCAGAATCCTTTTCTTTCAGCCATTGCTGGGTGGTAATTTAGTTTAGATCTCTGTTGACTTTACATATACAGGTTATGCACAAAATCGTGTTAACTCAAAAAAATGTTTTTGGCCCTCCAGTGTGAATTTTGACATTTTTTCACCGTCAATACATCAGATTTTTAAACATAATTTATTGCATGTGTTAAAATATTTTCATACTTTTTGCCATGTCTTTAAGAGGATCCTGCAATTATTAAACCATTATGATAACATTCAAACAAAAATATCTATGTTTAAGGCCTGTTGTATTGACTTTGAACAAGAAGTCATCTTGTAATTATTTGCAAAGTGGTACAAAATTGAGTAAAATACTGCATGTTTTTTTAGCAGATCCCACAAATTGTTATTAACGTTTATTTGGAGTTGTGTTTTGACAAATGTAAGCCCAGTATTCACTTCTTTTTCTATCATTGTTTTTGTTCCCAACAATTTGTACTAGACTTTTTAGCTGCTACATCCTCCTTTTTCTTTACCATCTGTAGTCTCTAAGTTTCTGTCTCAGTTTTTTGGTGCCCAGCAGGTCATGTACAGTGAGTTTTTGCCAGCTACATCTGGGCTTTACACCAATGCCAGTGATGGCAGCGAACCAAAGCTGTTAAGTTGTGGGCCAAAAAGTCAAACCAGGAGCTGAAAGATGCTAAACATTCCATAGAGCTGAGGGAAGCTTTGTAGGTTTCACACCTTTCAGAAAGGCCTAGTCATTTGTTGCGCTGTTTATACCAAGGTTGAGACTATAAATCTTGTGTTTGTTTAAAGAACAGATGGAAGTGTCCCTGAACACCTGGAAGCTGTTCAGTCTGCATCACCAAGGACAGCTATAATGGCATACTGCATCCCTTCATCTCAGATTTAACAAATTTCATCTTTGTCATCTTCATAAATGAGAGAGACAGCAGCAGACGTGCATCTGGGGAGAGACATATTTTGCAGGATTACACCCATAATACTGATGTCTTGGTTAACTTCCTAATATGAACAACAAGAGAGAGCGAGAGAGAGAGAAAACCGAGAGGACAGGAAAGCTGACGACAGTGTTTTGGAGCCTCTCCAAATCTGAAAAGAGCCAAGGCTACTTCCCACCAGATGGCAGGAGCCAGCGGAGGAAGTGATCTGAACAGAGGCAGACAAGCGTGGCATTAGATAGCAGTCACAGTTTGCTCCACAGTGGGGTGTACTCAACATTTGAAAGTCCACTGCCCCGAGGGCTGCCACTCTACCCTCCCATCTAGATGCACACAGACACAAAGGTGTGTGTGTCAAGTTATGATAACGGCTTGTCCAAGTTTTCATACAGCGCTGTAGAAGAAAGGTGGGCAAATTTCAACATATCATCACTCTCAGTTTAATTCCTGATCATATCCGGTGAATTAGCACCACAGATTATATTTGCCCAACTGGCAAGCAGGCAGGAAAGAGAAGAGAATAATAATTGGAAGTAATGTCTCTTATAGCTCTCTTCCAGGAGTTAGTCTTAGGAGCATTAGTTAGTAGGTAATTGACAGAAAGGCTTGCTAGTGGGAGACTAATTATGATACAGCAGGGTTGCAAAGACAAATATTATACATTTATTAAGGCGCACTGTAGAGTAATGCAATGCTGGAAGTGCTGTTAAATTGACTGGGAATTATGCAGTAAGTTAGTAAGTAAGATGTGGGTGCAGCAGGAGGTGGTGTTTCTATTCTGCTTGCATTTGCTGTGAGGAAGGCTCACTTAACTGAAATCCCCAACTGAAAATACACTTTGAAATTAGGTTTATTGCAGAAGTAATTACTTTTTAAGTAAACTAGCCCTTTAAACCTTATGACAAGAATCATCAAGGCCCCTCCAGGTTGTAAATTATCAAAAAGTATCAATGAAGAAAAATGTAATTTTACACCTCCCAGTGTTTGAAAATTCTTTGTGTATTCAGAAAAGTGTTAATTTAATTTGATCAGATTCAACAAGTATTGTATAATTTCAGAGCACCTTTAACCAACTCATTCCTGAGGTTTGTAACCCTGGAATTAACCTGAAGACATAGGTGGCAATTCAAAGCTCTCGTTTTATTCAAAAAAATTAGCTGAAAGTCCAAACTGCACCTTTTGAAAGCAAAATTGTCTCTTTGAAACAGTATTTCCTTGCTGAGGTACAGTGGAAGCAGTGGTTTACTGGCCATCAAGCATAATGGGACAAATCCCAGCAGGCTGCTACGCTGATAGACTGGTGGACCATCACAAAGTCCATAAAGTGTTTATTGGCCCCGTGTGACGGTAAATATGTAATGAACCCTCACAGACCGGATTCAAGCGCTGACACAAAAAGGAGTGACTTTATTACCCAACTAGAGATCATCTTCCACTGTAATCACAGCAACAACACCAGTCAACATGCTCACGTTTCAACATGTGATTACTCAGACGTTATTACTATGTTATTACATGAGTAATCAGTGAGCTCAACCTACATACAGTTTCGTGTCTGTATCTTGCAGAGTTGCAACTAGATACTATTGTGTTTACAAAAGCCTGGCCACAGACATAGACATATAAGCACCTGCCAACACATTCAAAACCACCTTTGTGCTAATTCCTGCTACAGTCAGTGTCTGCCGAACCACATTTTGCCATAACGACACAGACAGACACACTACAGTATCTACTAAGCTTTTGCAGCTGCGCTAAATCTTTCAATATGGGCACTTGAGACTTGAAATAATGTGAGTCTTTAGTGAGCGGAGGTGTTCAGTCGTGGTGGTCCATTTGTCCAATGATAGCTGATCCATCAGCAAATGCTCTCTCCTTTTTCCTCTCTGCAGTGCCTCTGACTCATGCATTAGTGTCTTTTTATGACTCTGCCTTGACTTGATGGTTCAGAATCAGTTTAACTGTGTGATGGAAATGGAGATTTCCTCTTTATTTTCTGCTTTTGGTTACATTGTGTATGACAAAAAGCGTCTTCTGACTCCCTGTTCGTTTTGTGACGTGCAGTTCAGATATTTTCGCTCTGAGTTGGAGGTTATCTACAGTTTGAACAATGACAGGAGGCTCGACTCTTCACCCTGCAGATGTGCCACTTCAGTGATGAATGAGCCATTTTTTGCTGTTTTTTTAATCTCCTTGTAGTCTGCCTCAGCACTTCAACTCTGACAAGCTGGTGTCTTTGTTCTGTTTGAAATGCAGGAGTCTGCCTGTCCAAGTTAATCACAAGCCATTCACCACGAATATTACTTACGTTTCATAAAGTCTACTACCTTACAGGAGTGTCACACCAAAGGTTTTGATCATATGCAGGGTATGAGAATTACTTGGAACGTTCAGTAACCTGCTCATTTCATCTTCCCCTGCTTAGTCTCACTGCAATTTGCAAAACAACATGTATGACTCTAATTTTGTCCAAGTTTTTAATCATCTCTGTGCAAGCAGACATGTATGAGAATCCTCAGTATTCCTGCCACTGTCGTTCTTACACAGAGTGAGTTGCCACAGCAGTGGAGGATTAACCCACTTTGGTTTCTGCCTTCCCACTGCATTTACCACTCTGTTGGATTTGGCTTCTCCATCTCATCACTGCTAATGGAAAACAAAAGCGACAAGCAGTAATAATTTTATCCTCTAAATTGCCGGTGCCAGGCCTCTAATATCAGTTTGGCGTGTAAATCATAATTATGCAATTTGTCATCCTTTTGTCCACACAGGTGCAGGGATTGAGCGTCAGCATATTGCACTTGTGCTCCATTCTTTCCTCCTTTTGGGGAAGCATGTAGTATATTCAGCTTTTTAAAACATTGGGATGAGTTTATATCTAGGTTTGTAAGATGTTTAGATAGTTTAATGCACAAAAATACCTGGAAATCTCTCACAACTTGATAATAATCAGGATGATGTGTTCATGTGAGTTTACCCAGTGTCGGATGCTTTGCAGCATGATACAATCTTTAACTGCCATTAAATAATACAGACACAACTCATTTTGAAAAGTAACATTGACCTGCTGCTTCTCAGCCTCCCACACTTGCATCTTGAGGCACTTTTGCATGTTTGCATCTTCTAACCCTCATTTGTAGACTGACCAGAGAGGTGATCATTTGATCCTTGTCGCCCAACAGGGAGGTACGGGGGTATTTGTGATACTGTGAGAACTTCAATTTTGTTGTGGTGGCTGTAGCTTAAAGGCCTTTGTTGACATTTGCTCTTAATAAAACAGTGATTTGGCTAAAGGGCTCTTCTACTGGCAGCTCCATTATAGTGCTGCTAGACCCCTGAAGCACCTGCTTTCTCCCTTCAGTCTCGGTGGTACTTGGCTACCACAAGTGAGCTTCAGTATTTTAGACACCCTTGAGCAAATATTGAGACAGTAAATGTGTCTAGGAGTGTGTGTGTGTGTGTGTCTGTGTGCATTTGAGTGTTTCAGTGAACATCTAAATGTGCTGGATGCAGGTGGCGTGGAAGAAGTTGGCCTTGCTGCAGTGGGTGGCTCTCTGGTTTATTATAGTCCACTAGGCTAAAGGGAAAATATAATATAGATGCATAGTTTCACCTTTTTTTTAATGAAATAGCAGCATGAGCTTACTTAATTAACTGTAATTTGTCTGTGCTGAGGAAATAATATAGGATCACCTGCAATGCAAGTGATTATCAAAGAGAGTCCAGTCCAATTCAGGTGCCCCCTTGGCTCATGCAATGTAGGTTAGAGGCAATAAACAATACATTTAAAGTCAGAAATAAGAATAAACAAACATAATAAAAGCATATTTACAAAGACTCCAGTGGCTGAAAGTGATGAGTGTGGAGAGAGAAAAAGACATCAGCTGTTGGCTCTTGGATATTAGCCATTGGTTGAGGTGTTGTGCAGCCTGACTGCTGTATGGACAAGGGATCACCTGAACCGTTCAGTGCCGCAGTGCACCAAAGGTCAGTCGCTCCTGTGGCCTGACACGATGTCGTGGAGGGAATGATTGTAATTGTCCAGGATGGCCTGCACCTTACATCTCTCCACTATATTCCCCAGTGAGGCCAAAATCGTGGCAATCACTGAGCCAGCTTTTTTTTTTTTTTTTAACACAAGCTTGTTCAGGCGCTTAGTGTCCTTGTCTTTCACGCTGCCTCCCCACAATGAGCGGATTTGCTTTTGGAATGAACCTTCATTATTTCAGTGGATTGATAGCTTTGGCACTGTGTCAGCTCCTGTGCCCTACTATCACTCCCATAGACTGCATCACTGCACACTGCATGGTGTGATCTGGGTCAGTGCGATACGGGGAAGATAAATGTCTCTGTCCATCAGCCTGAATGAAATTCTTAAACCTTGTTCCCTGTTACAAATCTATCTGGTTCAGTGCTGTACATCTGAAATAACTACAGACAGTTCACACAGGTGAGCTTCATTGGTAACAGGCCTGACATAAAATTACAAATGTTGATGAAGTCTATCAGAATTTTCATCACTGACCCATTTTAAATTTAGCACAGATCACATGGCCCAAATACTGACACCTGCACTTAAAGACAAAGAAATAATGGTTCTGCATAGCTGTTCAAAGAAGGTGCATCACCCCAGAAAATTGTTATTGTTATCTGATAAACCCAAATATACGGCAACATTTCTGACAGATTGCACCAGATAAGAATAAAATGCATAGGCAATGATGTAACATTGCATTAGGCCATATGAGCCCATTCTGCGAGAGATGCAGTCATTACTTGTGTCAAGATGGCACACGGTGAAATTTTCTCTCTTTTCCATTTAAAATGGTTCAGAAGCAAAAAGTTGAGAGCTTCTGATAACATTTAGCCATAAATGTGCATAAAACAGTCATGCAATGGCTGTAAATGTTGCTTGTTGGTAAATCTTTAGAACACCTGTCAAATATTAGGTAACTTTGCCACAACTTTTGATATAAATATGTTTTGTTTGTGCTTCTATTTTGATGCTAGTTATTGATAAATGTCATTCCAAAAAAAAGGATTATACATGTCAAATTTCATTTTTTTTCAGTGACTCCTGACTAACTGGCCACATTTCAAATTTGTTCAGAGACTCCAGAGATACAGAGATTTAAATATGTCCAATGAGTAATAAGCAGAATTCTGTGTCCAGTAAAAATGATGTCATGCAGCATGGATATCTCAGTCAGTGCTTATTAATAGGAACAAAGTGAAACAAAATACCTTCCAAAAAGATTTGTGTTAACAGGAATGCACTGTCAGGCTAAATGAGGCTAAATAAGAAACGTAATGGAAGATCAGCCTGCTTGTCAGGCTATTTAGAAAATCTCTAAAAGTGGTATCGCTCTGCAGATGATGCTACCACCAAGTCAGAAACTTGTGGAAAGACAAGGTGAGAAAGCTCCACTTATACTTATAGAGGGATTGATGCAGCACCACAAGTTGTTTCACACAGACCTCACCCATTAATGAGCTCTTCCAGAATGACTGAAAGCCAGACACCTGTTCTCCCCTGCCGTGACACTAACACAACATAAATGAAGACGTATGCATCAGTAACCATGGCAACAGGACACTTTTCTAGGGCAGCAACCTGGGGGGAGGTTATGGTGGGCTATAGTTCATGCCTGACTGACCTTGTACAGTAGAGCAAAGGCAGCTCAGTCAGGCAGCACTATGGCACCTCTCACCACTGCGCTAGTAGAAGTAGGGGACCGTCACACTAATGAGCCGCTCATACTAATGAGCATGTGCCCTGTGGCCGATTCTACAGAGATACATCAACCTAAAGACCTCTGGCCACATGCCTGAGTCTGCATGTTCCACCTATGCTCAGTTTATGAAGGAGCTCCTACCGCTAAAAGTACCATTCTCTCTCACCAGACATCTACCACATGCAACGCATGGTGAGAGTTTAGCTCCGTGCCGCTTGCGATTATGTTCTTAATGAACATCACGAAGTGAAAAAGCAGTGAGAAACCTTAAAACACACAACAGGTACCAAGAACTAACAGGTCAAAAGCAAAGAACATGACCTGACATAGCAATAGGTTGCCCTGAACATTGTGTACCCAAAGCTCTGCAGGAGAATCTCAGCTGTGTGAAACACTTTTCACAGTTTCAGTGTGTTCCCCTTTTGTCACGAGGCCTACTGTTACAACATATGTGATGAAGCTTCTCCCGTCTCTTGCTGGCTTGGTTTTCAGGGCAAAGACATTCAGCTGAGCCACTCTGCATTGAAAAAAAGATGTTTTTAAGTATAGAGCTGATTGAATAAGACAGTCAATTCTCATTTTCTCAACACATATTAAATCAGCACTATTGTCCAAAGTGGAGGACTGAGAGCGTTTTCCCTGCGTCATCTGCACTTCTGAAATGAACCAGCCTCCACTTTCAGCCTGAGGTCAAGCCTCATCAAGCCCATTAGTTTAGCAGGCCTGTGTGAAATAGACAGATTTTGGTATCGCAGTGGTATTGACAGACTCTGCAGGGTGTCAGTCAAATAGAAGAATCAGTTTTCAGAGTCACATACAACATACAACAAATGCATTTACATATCTAATAAATTCTTTTTCTAAGTCTTTAATTTGTCAACAAAAACACACAGGAACTTTAAACGCAATATGCTTTCACGAACCAATTTATAAATAAAAAAACAGAGGAGAAAGTCAGCAATAAAGTTTAAGAGAGCATGTAAACAGACACACCCTCTAAACGCCACCCGGAGCTGTTGTCTCCACCACTTTTTGTGCAATAAATTGCATTTGACAGTGTGCAGTGAAAGAAAACATTCATTCTGTAAATGGATCAGTTGAGGGATGATTTCAAGTCTTTCCAACATCGCTTGGGGTTATTCATTTCATAAATCTTCAAGCCACATGGCACATAACGTTGAACTGATTCAGCAGCAATGTGAACCAGAGATTAGGAAGTCGAGCTTCTGCCATGCAGCTTAAGTCGCAGAATCATCTGAGTCACATAGAGGAAAGTCAGCATTAACTGGAGCCCACCCACCAGCCCTCATGGATAAACCTGACACATTTTATTACACATGCCTTGTTGACTTTGAGTACCTTGAATAAATCCACTGCAAAAGTTGCTCTGCTTAAAGAAGATGGCCCTAATATTCTGTACATTCAACATATTAACTGCGCATGCTCTGTTAGCTTCATATATGGTCCACCTTTAAGAAAAACTGAGATGCATTTTATTTGAACTGACTTTTATTTAACTGGGGCACTCTCATGAGACTGAAATATGCAGTTTGAGAGTTCTGAGTCAAAAGGGTGGAATAATTATGCTACGCAAAATAAACTGACACAAAATCCACAGAAGTAAGAAGAGTAAGATGTCAAAAATGGCATTTAACCACTTTCAAATATTTCTTGACAAATAACTGAAGCCTGCAGCTACAACAGCAGCTCTGTGAGGCTGATCTTCAGTGAAACTAGGTGAGTTAATGTAATGCATTAATCCCTTGTTATAATTTCCACTTAACTTGTACTTTGACTGACATTAGGCATCCATTTTGCCTTGTTTTCAGTGGCACATGAATTATGTTGGAGCCATAAGAAAAAGTAGTTTCCCAGTCAATAACTCCAATGTTAACATAAGTCACACTAATGTCAACGTCCTCATAATGACAATGTTAACATGCTGCTGTTACCTGGGTAAGTCTACCATTTTCAGTCATACAGTACAACATATTAGCATGGTAACATTTACTAATTATCAGTAAGCCTGAAGAGCAGCGTAGACTGATGAGAATACTGTTATTTCTGCCGGTATTTAGTCATAAATCAGCGTATCAGGCAAACGAAAATACTGAGGTGCTAGATAAGGAATCGCCTAACCTATGACAGTTTATGCCATGAATGTGTGTAACAAATGTCAGTACGGCCAATAGTTGTTGAGATATTTAACTCAGAACCTTCAGAACCCATGGTCACACAAGAAGAAACGTTTGAGGACTGCTAAACTCATTAGCATCCACCCTCTGGTCATCCTTGATATCTGTACCAAACTTCACACCAAGTCTCCCCAGATTTTTTTAAATATTTCAGTCTGACCCAAAGTTGCTGTCCAACACTGTTCCCCTGGAGCCTCGCTGCTCGCATGGCTAAAAATACCCATCAAAGCAATTACACTTGCCCATTTCAGGGAGTCACAGTGTCAACGACTTTGTGTTTAAAATACATTAAGGTGACTTGTGTCTGTTGTTTAAGTGGTTTGTATTTCATCACAATCCGAGGTCTGTCCTGGGAGTGGAGGCTGTTAGTTTGACATTAGTGATAAATAAATATGGGGAAAGCTGCTCAAGGATCCACTGAAAATGTTTTGGTTCAGCACCCATTAATGAGTGCTGGCAGCCTAGTAATTTAGTTGTAAATTCATCACTGGAATCAAAGCAAGCAGCTTAAATTAAACTGGTAAAAGGCGCGGAAGGAAAATATCTGGATTTATTTGTTATTTCACTTGTGTTTAACATATACAGAGTCAAAACTGAAATTTTAGTAAGATGGAATATCTTAAATAAAGATAATATATTCTAGTTTCAGGCTGACAAAATGTTTCTTCTTACAGGACAGTTCAGTGTTAGAACATTTCATTTGTTTGAAGCCTTTTAATATAAATATTTCAGTAAGTTCATGTTTCTGAGCTGTCTTTACTAATTCACAGAAACCAAACTTACCAGAAGTAAAAAGATGTTTGATCAATAGTGACAAGTGCAAAACGGATTTGTCAGCATATTTTTTTTGTTTTTTTATTTTAAGCATCTTATTTTTTTCTTCTCTTCCCATATCAAAAACAGATAATAAGCAGCTGGAAGTCACTGTTATTGTCAGTCTTGCACCACAACAGAATTCCTGTAGACAAAATACAATGCAGAGCAAAGTTTGTAGGGCATTTGTTGTTTATTATAAGAAGATTTAAAGCATGTCTGTTTGTTATCTTGCCATACATTTGTCATTTTCAATTTAACCACAAATGACCTTGACATTGTTATTTCATCCTTTGATCTTCTAAT
Source organism: Amphiprion ocellaris (assembly GCF_022539595.1). Classification (NCBI taxonomy): domain Eukaryota; kingdom Metazoa; phylum Chordata; class Actinopteri; family Pomacentridae; genus Amphiprion; species Amphiprion ocellaris. The sequence continues at coordinate 19,923,536 of NC_072770.1, read as the reverse complement.
CATATTTGCAGACATGGCTACTGAAGTGAGGAAATGTAATTGCAGTGTAGTCGGCTTGTCGGGAAAGTTTCCTGTGTGTGGCAGCAAATATTAATGATAGCGAAGATGCTAAGCGTGTTCCGTCACACTGAGCTGACCTATGTTTGCTCCATTATGTTCACAGTTCATCTGCACTGGTTGTGTTTTATTCAGCTTCATGTTCCAGTAGGGAAGCTGTGACAACATGAGTACAGGCGACGAGGCCTATTAGCAGCGCTGGATGTGTTCAGAGTGATGCTCTGCTTGACCTTAAAAATAAAGAGCTGTGAAGAGAAGCTCAAACTGTCTCGCTGATGTTCATGCAGATTTAGTCACTGGTTGCCACAGTGTTGAGAGTCGCCTGTCTATTTCAACAAGCCGATCCTGTGTCGAGGAGTAGCACAAGGATGTGAATGTTTGTCAGGATCAATTCTTTAAAGCACAATATGCAGCCTTTCCCTGTAAATTCTGGTTTATACAACCCTAGTTCAAGACTGGAAATGGCACTGGTTTCTAAATTTAAACACTTGTATTGAGAAATTCAGTCTTTTCTTTCTATCTGTACAAATGTATTGGCTTGAGCGTGGTTTTATTGGATTTAAGATATCTGTGGGATTGTTTCTGTTGACAGATAATTTTGCTCATTTTGAGTAACATTTCTGCCACCTTATTGCTTTATCTCCTTTTTCTGTTTTGCAACTGTACTTACTCTGTTCATATATCTATTTTTGACAGCTTGTTCCATAAAAATAACAAAGCAACATGCATCCCGTTCAGATCATTCCCGGTTTCTTCTTCTCATAAGAAATAAGATCATGACAGGCTTGTGATGTAAATTTTTCATAGGGAAATTTCCAGTTTACTTACGTCCTTCTTGGATTGAATGATCAACTTCAAATCTTTGATCTCTTTTTTTCATCAGGCAGTTGCAATAAGTATGTCTGATTTCCCTTTCTGTGCTTAATATGTTCAATCAGTCAGTGTCGCTGTGAAGCTGTTGGAGCTTGTTAGGAAAAAGACAAAAAATATGCCTGTGGCTGAACAGATTTAATGCTTGAACAACATGTCAAAGGTAGACGTGTTTCTGTGTGTGAGTAAATGTGTGGTGAGCTCTTGTAAGAGTGTGATAAGGTTGGTGCTGATGAATTGTCTGATGGATGCCATTCATTTTTGATGTGGACTAGAGTGGTGACCCTTCCTGACCTTAATGACACTTCTCAAAATAAATGAGCTCAACCACAAGTTGCTGGTGTAGAGGACAGAACGGTGCACATTCAATCTTCCTGTCATTTTTGAAACCAGTAACAGCTGCACTATGGTCAGAACTCACCCTGAGAGATACATCGTAGGTTTGTACTGAACTGTATGATGATAGTCTAAAGCTCGATCACCTATGAAACATCTTGACTCGTGGTGTTTTTTGTCTTTGCTTCACTCTTTTACACAGACAGTTAAACCACTGAGGCACAATGTTCGATGACGATATCTTCAACTCAACAGTGTACAGAAGCAGTGTGTGAAAAAGAGCAATGGTGTGGAATGACAACCCAACACTTGGGCATGTCCAAGCACACAGCCAGGTTTGGATTCATGACTTATCCAATGGTGTTAGCAGGCAGAATAAACTGTACTCAGAAACTTCTCTTGCATTTAAAGGACCAGTGTGTAGGATTAAGGGGGCTATAATTATGTTTTTTTAGTTTATACTCACCTGTCACGATGAATTCTTGTGTTCTTGTGAACTTGGACTGAATTCATTGTATTTAAATAGGGAGCAGATCTTTTTCCACAGAACCCACCATGTTTCTACAGTAGCCCAGAAGAGACAAATCAATCACTAACACCAAAAACGACTTTTTGCATTATTTGATGACCGCCACCTCACAGCTAATGACCTTTAAATCCTGCACGTTGGTCCTTTAAAATATCCTCTGGAACACATCACTGTAATTGTGCGGCCCTGATGGATATGAGTGGAAATAATCCTTTAACCCCGGTGACATGGAAAGGTCACACTTTATTATGTCATCATATAAAACATCAGTAGCTGGTTGTGTTGTAATGTCTCTCATTATGTAGAATAGAGTAGTTTTCCAGTGTTAAAGCATTTAATCGTCAGACACACTTTTTTTGTGCTTTTTGACATCAGAACATTGTCAATGACATATATTTTGAAGAACAACAAAAAATGTTTCTGCAAAAAAGATAATTAATTTTAGATGTTTTATGTTATGCTAAAAAATCACTATAGTAGGACTTTATAATCAGACATTTAAAATGGAAAGTATGTTTTTAAAAAAATACTACAGTACGCTGTAATAGAATGGTTATAGGGTTTACAAAGCTTGCATCATAGAGCCTCTGTTCTGGTAAACTGATCCATTTGTCACACAAAAATGACAAATGTTTTATTTAAAACATTTAAATTTGTTATGTGATTTCTTGGTAAATGTGTCATGTAAATGCTACATTGAAGGTAAATGGACTTGCTCAGTGTGTTGAACTGAGGAATCCTTTCATGTAAGAAGTGAAATGCCTTTAATACACTCAAGCAAGTCCAGGTGGATTCGTTTAAGTGCCTTTAGATATACCCAGATGAGTGAGAATCTTCTTAGACAAAGTGTGCCACTGTTATGTTCTGTCAGAGTTGGTGCAGTATTGAGTGAAGCAGGTGGATTGTAGCTGCAGGAAAAGCCTATTCATGCAGTCAGGAGCTGCTGACATCGTGAGTAAGAGGAGGATTATACAGACAAGGCTCAGATGTGCACTGAAATAGAACATCGGAGTTTGTAGTCCCAAAATCCAGAAATATCTGTGTCATGGCCACTGTCACCTGATTTATGCCCTAAATTGTGGTTTTCAGTTCACATAAGTCTGCTCACGTGTTTACTGTGATATAAATTACAGCCAGTAATCTCTCAACTGTGGAAATCAGTAGTTTGCAAACACTGTATGTGGAGATTATTATGATAATCACATTGAACCTAACTGGTGGATCTTATAGGATTCATTTGCTGCAGAGCTTATTTTCTTTATTTAAGGAGCCAATTCACAAACTCCTCTAGAAAGCTGCTCTGGAAACCTCGCCCCGGCTCATTTTTAGGACTGACTGGACTACTATAAAACCAATTCATATCCTTCTGATGACATAATAACCATAAGAATACAATAAATTCAGCAGCAAAAATGCCTCACAAGAATATTATTATTATTAGTACTAGTAGTAGTAGTGTTCCTTTGTATCAGTGGCTAGCATATCAAGTCCAAACTACAGATTGGAATTTGAATTGAACAAGGCCTTCTGGTGAAGTGCACCAAAACACGACACATCAAAATAAGTTGTCTATTAACAAATCCAACAAACAGTGAACAAAATTTAGGTTCATTTGGAGTAATGTTTCTGTCTGGAAAATGTAAGTCCAATATTCACTCTCTTTTTTGCTCTGTTTTGGTCTCCACCATCTCCTGAGGAAAAGTTAAATGTTCCACAGTGTTCACTGGGCAGTTGATAGTTTTGTCTGTTGTCTGGTGTTGTGTGGATTGTATACAGTGAATTTATCCAAACTGTTTTGCTGAGAAGAGCTGCTGTGAGATTGAGGTATATCATTGTAGTCAAAACAATGAGCTAAAAGATGCTAAAATGCTCTGTGGACCCACTGTCAGGATGCAATCACTGATAAGTATAGATTGCTTTGAGGTTATGCCACAGTTAAACTGATTTCATACAGAAAGCACACCTAAATGCCGGTATAGTTGTCACAGGAGAGAAAATTGAGCCGTGAAATGGAGACGTCTGCTGGGTAAACCATCACTTCAACTCAAAGCTTTTTCCATCAAGAAACACCACAGGACATTGTGCATTTTTGTCCTAACAGTTCAAACCTATTTGGAAACCCTGAATGGGGGTATCATCTTTAATAAGTGGAAGCTAGATGTCCCAGCCGTCTAATAGTTTATTATTGCTTTTGTGTTTGACCTCACAGTCATCCTCATTTCCACCGAAGCCGCTCTCTGTCCCAGCAGAAGAGGTGCAGTAAATATCTATTATTTTCTATTATAAGATTACATTTTTGCAAAACAATTTGGACATGAAATTTACAAAGTCACCTTGGCCTTGTCGATGCTGTCCTCCCAATTTAATTTTCCCGCCTCATTATTGAAGGAAGTAAACACATAAAAATGTGTCATTCCAACTATTGCACATAAAAAGAACAGCCTTTAGGCCCATCAGTCTGATGGCTTTTTACTGACTTTCCTTAGTGTGACCAGAAGCTACAACAGCTTCGAGAGCAGAAATTTATTTCATATCAAAACTGTTCCAGTAAGAGAAAACAACAAGAAGTGTGAGCTGTGGTGGGACAGCTTTTCAGTCTGTGACTAATATAGTACGTTTGATTTATCTGCTGATCTGATCAGCAACAGCTGATCGGCTCATTATGCTCATTCTGTTCTGCAGTGTGATTGTGCTAGTGTTCTGCTGTATTTTTTTTTTTATTTTACTAGATAGAAATTTTCTACATTTTTCATCACTCAAAGAACATAAAGCTGATTCACCATCACATTCAATTAATGCTCAGCTGACAGATTTTTATCAGACTTATATAGTATTTACTTTTACGTAAACCACATTTAAATGATTAATACTGACTAAAGTATAATCTTTTCAAGTAATCCTGTTACCCACAAACTAATTATAATGGCACACTGACTCAGAGTCATGTCAGGATGCATGTAGGTCAGTGCATGTGTCTGTTGGCCTAAAGAGAGAGAAATTACGTTCATCTTGTGAAAAAGTTTCAAATGACAGTGTGCCAGTACACCATCTGTACAGCTGCTGGTTGCAGTAATCTACAAAACAGAAGGTTAATGTGGAAATGGGCCACATCTTCCCTTCCAGGTCTACAAATAGACGAGCTGATGTTCAGTCACAGGGAGCCTTTCGCTCACGTTCAACTCAAATCTCCTCAATTGCCTCTTCATTGTTATCCGCCCAGATTATGCTGTACAACAGCCTTTCCTTTTTAGTGCATAGTTTTACTTTAGTTTACTAAATTCTATTTAAGGAACAATGATAATGAATTTTGAAAATCATCTCTATCTAAAGGCCTATGATTGTATCAGATGAGCATTATTCTCCTAATGGAGCACCATCTGACTTGGAACTTTCACAGTAATTACACTGGATTAGCCTTTGTCTACATGCTAAATCCCTACAGCATGTGATGTGCACAAAATGACTATCATTTTGCTCCGTTTTTGCTTAGATGTGCACTCAATAGAAATGTGTTGGTTTAAAATTGCACTTGACCTTGATTTCCACAAAGCTGATATTTGGATTTTTTTGCTTTTCTCCGAGAAATGGAAATTTATCTTTAGATAACATTTGGACAACTCTACTTGCTTTTTGGCGATTCTGACACCATTGAAAGCTCCAGAACATTCAATTCAATTCAATTCAATTCAATTCAGTTTTATGTATATAGCGCCAATTACAGGTCAAATTTTCTCAAGACGCTTTACAGAACCCCATAACCCTCAGATCAAGCCCTAAGGCGACAGTGGCAAGAAAAACACCCTTTTAACAGGGAAGAAACCTTGAGCAGAACCCGGCTCTAATGTGGGGGAACCCATCTGCCTGCTGGCCGGTGGGTTGAGAGGGACTGAAGAGGTAGAGAGGTGGAGAGGGGGGTGGAGAAGAAGGAACATATAACACACAACTGGATACATGCATGATAAGCTAGATGATACATACAAAGTAGAAGCTAACATTGAAATTGATTCATAGTTTACTGTTATGATGTACGGCTCTGGCATAAATATACTACACATATAGCTGGTAGTGAAATTCAAACAGCAAGTAGATGAGCATATCAAGTATAGTGAGGGCGATGCAGAGTAGACTGGTGGAAATGGGCAGCTGGAAGCAGTGAGCTGGAGGAAGGTCAGCAGCAGCATCCCATAGTGGACATGATGGAGACTAGGCCAGTAGGTGGGACAGCAACCACAGATCTGAAGCATCCAGCTCTGGGACCAGGGACACTCAGAGAATGGACACAGAAAGAAACAGAGTGAATGTAATGCAATAATGGTATATATAGTAAATACATAGGTAGATAGAGAAGGGCTCAGTGCATCCAGAGAGGTTCCCCAGCAGCCTAGGCCTATAGCAGCATAACTAGGGGCAAACTAAAGGGACGTCAAGAGGGGAAGTCAGTTGTGCAAATGAAAACACCAGCTCACCCCCTCATGGTCACCCAGCAAGCCTTACCTATAAGATTTGTCAAAAAGGAAGGTTTTAAGCCTGGTCTTAAAAATAGAGAGGGTGTCCTCCTCCCGAACCCAAACTGGGAGCTGGTTCCACAGGAGAGGTGCCTGATAACTGAAGGCTCTGCCTCCCATTCTACTTTTAGAGATTCTAGGAACAACAAGTAAGCCTGCAGTCTGAGAGCGAAGAGTTCTGCTAGGGTAATATGGTACTATCAGGTCTTTAAGATATGATGGAGATTGGTTGTTAAGAGCTTTATATGTCAGAAGAAGGATTTTGAATTCTATTCTAGATTTAACAGGAAGCCAATGAAGAGAAACCAATATAGGAGAAATATGATCTCTCTTGCTAACTCCCGTCAGTACTCTGGCTGCAGCGTTTTGTATCAGCTGTAGATGTTTCAGAGAGCTATTGGGACAACCTGATAATAAGGAATTACAGTAGTCAAGCCTAGAAGTAACAAATGCATGGACTAGTTTTTCTGCATCACTCTGAGACAGGATGTTCCTGATTTTCACAATATTTCTCAGGTGGAAAAAGGAAGTCCTACAGATTTGTTTTATGTGCGAGTTAAAGGACATGTCCTGGTCAAAGATAACACCGAGGTTCCTCACAGTAGTACTGGAGGCCAATGTAATGCCATCCAGAGTAACTATATGCTTTGAAAGCAATTCTCTAAGATGTTTGGGGCCAAGTACAACACTCCTACTCTTTGACTTTGATTTTAGTTTGTGTGAAAAGGCGCATTTAAAGGCACTGAGTAGTTTTTTCATGTGAAAAAAGAAAAGTCTATTTCCATTCACAGCTTCTCACCCATGTGCTTCCTGTGCAGTGTATTGAGGTCTGATAAAGGTGTGAAAACATTTCTTCACTCACAGAAAATCTGTAGTGCAATTAAACTATTTTTAGAAATTGCATTATGTGTCAACATGATCGCTTGGTTACATTCTTCTAATATTGCACCTCTTTCAGTTTTACCACCTTCAAGTGTGGCTGCATCCTCATATATGGGGCTTTTAATTTATTTACTTAACATGTAGAAGAACTACTTCAGTAACAAAGATTATTTCTAGAACAGAAAATCTAGCTTTTTGTGCCATTTATTAAATAACTCCACTTCATTTGATTACATACTTGTATTATACTTCAGCGGGAGTCTGGATTAACATTTAAGAGGCAAAACTGATTAATGGTTTGCAGATTTATCAAGAGAAGATTTCAGCAGATTCATTTCATTCAGACACCTCATGTGTGTCCATGATTCCTTTGAGAAAGCTATGTCCTTTAGTAATAAAATCCAGATTGACAGCTAATTTCCTGGGCTATCAGCGCTGACGGTCTGATGATATGGAACATGCTTAGAAGAAAGGGAGTAAACATGACTATTCACCTGCTGATTTCTGTTCATCGCCTCGCAAGAGAATTGTAACAAGATTTTGATCTTTATCATGGTATGGAAATGTGGCAGCAGCAATGTTGATAAATAGGGAGGGGAAAAAAAGTAATTTTCATTTTGGTTTCATCAGGTAAACAGAACAGCATCATTATTACAACATACAACTGGAAATTATTTGTGACAAACAGTTGAAAGGAGTCTTATAAGAAAACATCTTTATACAAGTAATTCAAGTGCAACAGTCAAAAACTAGAGACCTTTTTTTTATTTGCAAATCTTTAACTTCCTTTCAAACCCTGCAAGTTTTTAGAGCCTTCAAAGCAAACGACGAGCAGATCTGGAATGACTATGAAAAGAAGATATACACTTCCTGGCTGATCTCTAGAGCATGACAACTATGACAGCATTGCGGTCACTCTAGCAGCATTTCTAGCATATTGTCAGTATGCAGCCACTGATAGTGTTTCGAGTCACATAAATTGTTTGATACTTTACAGAAAAGGCAAAGTGAGCCGCTCTTATCCTACACTTCTGCCATTTTTTCCCGACACTAAAAAGTATGGGGCAAAATGTTATAGTGACACATAGAAATGTTTCTTTGTGCTTTCCAAAACTGTTGCAAATCACAAATTAGTTTATTATGCTTTAAACCCATTCAGATTTTAATCAACAGGACTGCTCAAGATAAGTGTTTATTTGTTCAGCAGCATATGGTTCATTTTGTCACAGCAATAAAACATCTTAACTCAGTCTACAATAACATTAAATTAATGTTTTCTTTAATAGGATTTGACTGATAATATTTAAATCTCTACCAAGTTTTTGGTTTGCTTAATTCTAAATACTTTTTTCCCAAACTGCTCTCACTCAGTTTGAAAATGAGGCAGCTTTTAGTTTGTCCACCTCTGAAGCTGCAGTGCATTGTGGGGAACAAAACACCAACACTTACAGGTTACCATAATGCAGTTTCTTCAGAAGAAGAGGTTCCTTGAAAATGGATCCAGCTCTGGTTTCTTTGAAGGCAGAGACATCACTAAGATCACCCTCTTTTGATTGTGTGCCGTTAAAGCAGATGCTGCCTTACCTGCATGGATTTATTTTAAAACTACAAAACTGAGTTCTCTCCTCAGCTTTAAAATGAAGTCAAAACAAACCCTGCCTGCTGTGTTGTTGGACAGCAGCTGCAGATGGAGCGACAGCAAGAGGTTGAAATGAAACCAATCAGTGGCTGAGAAAAAAAAACCCTGAAAATAATGTATGTGAAAATTTATGGCCTTCTGTATTATGAGTAACAAAATGCTTTGATCCCATTTGTGTTAGAGGGGAGTCTGGAAACCCAGGCACAGACACAGCCACTGGCAGACAGGTGGGATGTAGAAAAAGGGCTTTATTCAATGAGACAGGAACTGGAACCAATACACAACAAGGAAACTAAACTAAACTCAACTCGAAGATAAACACTACAAAAACCTACAACATTCCCAACTAAACTCAAATGCAAATAACCACAGAATCAAGCATAGTAACTAACAAAATAACTCAATGGGGTACTCACAATGGGGAACTGAATACAAAGGGGGAAGGCAGGCTTGAGGAACAGCAGGCTGAAGATAAAGCAGGGAATGGCAGGAATCCAGAGGAACAACTGAGTCCAGTGTGATTCAACCTCTGTCATGTTTGATGCTGTTTCACTGTTAAAGGAGCAATTACATATTTTTCTTCTTACAAATGAAAAGTTGATTTTTTTCAGCAAAAGAACGCACCCTTAATACACTAAACACACTCAGGAGGTTTGTTGCCGTAGCCTTACCTGTCTGGTATGAATATTAGCTAATCATGGCTAATACTAGCTCTTATTAGCAAACTTCAGACTGATGTGCCTGGTATATTAGGACCATTGTTGTTAAATTTTATAGTAGCAACATAATTTATGAGATAATAATCCAAATACTCTCTGAGAATAAAGCAATGCATTTATGTAAAAAGTTTTACATTTCTGAAAAGAAAAAGATAAAATATCGTGAGATTAAAGTGGTAAATTAATGATAAACAATCCTCAGGACTTCCGCTACACAACTTGCAATTTTTTGTAAATGTAAAGAAAATCTTTGATATTTTTAAAGACTAAGATGATACATTTATGAAAAAGCTTAAATTTGCAAGATAAAATGTCAAATACTCTGAATTTCAAGTGGTAAACTTATGACCTAGTGGTGATTCTCAGCTAAAATCAAGTATCAAAATGTTTTTGCTCAATCTAATGCTGAATATAATTTGATTAGATCATCCATCGACGGTTTATGATCAGTGGTGTGATGATCCAAGCTTACAAAGTGATGTTGTTCCTTCACCAAAACAACAAAAAAATAAGGTTTCCCAAGTTTTTTTCATTCTTAATAGTTTCAGAATCTGTTTTTTTTTTCATTTAAATGTATGACTTCATTCTTGGAAATTCTGCATTAATGCTGAGAATATTCCCCTCCTCCTTCCCTAAAGCTATTTTTAAGCTACAATGGCCCTAATACTCCATCACAATGTCAAATTGCCATCAAAATTACTGGTCATTTGTTCAGAACTGCGTATATAGTCCTGCTTTTAGTTAAATTGCTCACTACATACGTAGAAGTGAGAGAAAGTGTTAGATTGCAGCAGCTAACGCTTCTCCTATTCTGTATGATTAGCACAGGTCCTTTTTTCTTCATTAAAGAGGACACTGTCTTCTTGCTCTTTTTATCGATCAGGTTGTCATGTTATCCCTGCGTGGTAGGTCATATCCAATTATAGTGGTTGTCTTTACAAAAACCACCTCAGTTATTGATGGAGTGTGCTGCAGTGGCCTCAGCAGCCCTATTTCTTCTCACATGTTGTAAACTGAACTGCTGCTGTTGTAACAAAATGATCGGTGGTCTCAGGGAGCTCTGGAAGGTCGCTGAGCTTTCCGAAGGATTGAAGGAAAACTGTTTTCATTTTCTAGACACTCCGGTCGAGAAAGGATCAGCACTCCAATTGAAAATTGACGGCGCCTTATCGCCTGTCAAAGTACATTCCGGTTCCATTAAGTGCGTTGGGACTGTTGGGGAATCTGAGAGAGTCATTACTTCAGGAGCAGCTGCTTTCCACCTCAACACCATACCTGCCCCTCTGTGGGTCTTAGCTGCAGCAATATAGTTGTATTAAATGTTGTATAGCATTCAGAGGTACTCTCACGCATTTTGCTGCGGGACAAAGTTCTCAGAGTTAATTCTACCCCAGTGGTCCCTGCACTGTTATAATGAGAAAACGTCTGTCGTCTTAACCCAAGAGAAACGCTGACACAAGCAGCTCTCCAGCCTCCCTGGGAGTCTATTGTCCCTAAAATGAGTGCTCTTTAGAACCTGGCATCCACTCAGTAAAAACTGTACATTCCCTAAACTTCTTCTACTCTGATGTGAAGTGTCGCTGTTAAAAACAGCTTTGTGATGTGCAGCGCAAACTTTGTTTTTGCAAAACTCTCTAATTTGTAAGTTTTCTTGTCAAGCACAAACTGTAGAAACAGTGCAGTTTTCTTTTCAAGAATAGAAAACGGCAAAAAAGTGACTTTTTCTAAATTCAGTTTTCTTGTTGCAGTGTTGCTTCCAGTGTGCAAAAGGGGAAGTCTTTTACTGGAAGGTGTCTGGAGAGTCTATAGCTAGTGATGAATAATAGATGAGCTGTATTTCTGTCTCTGTTCTGATGGAAAGATAGCAGCAATTACACGTGTCTTTGCTGTGGAGGGCAGAGAGGAGGCGAACCCACGCTAAGATTAGCTAAAGAGGCGAGGTAATGTGTAAAAAAAGAGCAAAGCAAGTGTTTCCCTGAACAGAAAAGAATCTAAATATGCTTTTCCATGTTTAACAAAATGACCACAGAGATTAGATGTGAATGTACAAATTGATTATAAAGAAAATGAATCAGGTCAGTCACTGTTTGAGGCTTTACTTATCTGTATTAAATCTCTCTGCTCCAATCTCATTAAACACTGAGAGAAGGTTCCCCACAGAACACAGAAAACCATCTATAATCAGTGATGAGCAGGGAAACAAATGAGCACTGTTATTGATCCACTTTTGAACAATAAGCTCAGTTAATCTTCAGATCTTCACTCGATATGAGCAAAGGTGCATTTTGAGATGGAGAGAACATCCTTTACAACAGTAAAAATTTGACCTTTGCTGAACGTGCTGGGATGCAAGACTTACCCTGAGCTTAAATAGCACCAGGTCAGCAGAATTCATGTCTGGCAAAGGATGACTGACAGCTCTTTGGAACTGTGCAGCTCATACGGTGTCAGAGAGAGGAACGAAGAAGGGCCATTAACCTATGACTTTCTTCAGAAAAAAAATGATGAAATGAAGCAAAATCACATACATATCCTGTCAGCTACTGGCAGAAATAAAGGATTTCTGCTCTCATGAGCCTCAGAGAGAGGAGACTTGACGGCAGATGCAGGATTTGCCTTTATGCTTTTTCTTTATCTTTCTAAAATTTTGTCATTCATCACTTTAAATAACATAATCCCCAAATTAGACTTACTTCAGCCTCCAGCTTGTGACTTATCTTTGTCACAGATTGTTTTTATTTTACCTGAAGCATTGCATATAGTCAGAAATTTGACAGTCTTTGCCTTACAGTCTATTGAGTAACTGAATTTCTCTTGAGCTGCTTATTTACGTGCACATAGTAATTACTTGCATAATAAAAGACTACTTTTTCTCATCTAAATTTAGAGGGGTTTTTTGTTTTGTTTTATTCTGGTGCCAGCAGCTGTAACTGAGAGTGTGCATTATGAAGACATCGCACATTCTGGTTATAATATTAATTATTCATATTTGTTTGGCAGAGCTTCACGAGACAAAACTACATCAAATATTTTCCAAGTCCCCTCAGCTTTTGCCCTTAAGCCTTATGTAGCCAGCTTGAATTTAACAAAAACACTGGAAAAAGGGGGGAAAACAGCTGAAAAGAAACACCACTAAAGTTCACTCATTAACACTTAGCATCTTGCGTGGCACCTAGACTGAAGTACAAACACAGCAGCTTTTCTAAACTCTTGTTTGTTAACCCCGTCCACCCTTAAGGAGGTCTCTGCACCGGAACCCGGTGATATCTGTCAACAAAAAAACAACAACAACACAATTTTCAGAAGGTTGGCAAGCAGAGCTCCTTCACTTAAGAAGCTACATGGAACTGCTCTGTAGCATTTATTGTGCCTCGTTTCTTTTGTGTCACATTTGGCTGAGAGACAGTTTGAATTTTCAGGAAATGGCTAATCACTGTTGACTTACTACAGTTTTGATTAGGTAGAGGTGAAAATGTCCATTTTAGCTGGACTTTTTCCTGGTGATAAGGATAAAGAGGCTTATCGTTTTTCTATATTCTCCCAAGTGCCTCTTCTCCTTAGAGCACAGGGTTGTTCATTTGGGGCCTTACAAACTGTAACTCTTACTGATTACATTTTGGGACATTTTCAGGTGGAAATTTCAAAACAATAAATCAGTGCTTGACGGATTAATACATAGTTACAGTGCTAAAAACAGAAATTATAATTTTTTCTCTCATGTACTGATAAAACGAGAACTTTAGAGATGTTAGTAGATGCATTAGAATTGAGGCAGATCTGTATTTTTACTTCTGCTTCCAAATGTCATTCTAAGCTAACTGTGCTGTATGTAATGTGTTCAAGTCAGTAAAATCGTAAACAGAAAAATGCTGTTCAAGCAAGCAATGGCTTAAACTAGAAAAACTATCCACACTGTATTTGGTGAAAATACCCCCTAAAATGAAGAATGTTTGATTTGATTTTTCTGAATCTGCTGATCAGGTCTTGAAATCTGTGAAACATTAGCCAAAAAACAGTATTCTTTGAAAGTAATAATGGTATAAATATTACACCTTTGGAACCACTGTGCAATGACTTGACTTGAACACCCTTTCAGATTCTTCAGTACTTGCTGTTCTGTACAATTTATTGGCAGTTCTCCTCGTTTTTGTGCACTTAATGATCACCCCTGCAGTACTGCAGAAAGGAACAAACTCTGTAGGTACACTCTGTTCTTATATAATCTAACTTCATGGTGTTTAAATACAAAGAAGTTGGAGATACTTCTAAGAGAAGTAAGTTTAGGCAGCATTGTATTTAATAAAGGTATAATAAACATTTCGATTAGCAAAAGAACCAGACCATTCCCAGGCCAGACAGGATTTGCAATTCATGCCTGGAAAACCGCTAGAGAAAAGCATTAAGTAGGCATCTAAATCAGACGCCTGAGCCACCTGAGATGGCTATTTTCATAGCAAAGGAGCTGTGGCTCTACTCTGAACTCCTTCTGGATGTCTGGGCTCCTCACAGTATCTCTAAGGCTGAGCCGAATGTTAAATGAAGAGCTTTTCAAGAGCCACTTCACCGTGGCAGTGTGGAACAACACCCTCATTACTGTTGAGGCTGCAGCAATCCGTTAATTCATCTCATGCTCCATTTTTCAATCATCACCTAATTACTGTACTTCATTTTGGGCAGCAACTTACCCCAATCCAGAGGGACCAATCTGTTGGTTTCCAGCAGAGAACCACAGCGTAGGGCTTGGTGGTGTTGACTCTCATCTCACCACTACTCACTCGACTGCAGACTTCTGTAGCTAAAGATCACAGCTTAATGAATCCAACAGAACCACATCATCTAATGGACATCTAAAGGAGACCATCATTCAAAACTGTTTGGATATTTCGTTTTAACTACAACTCAGATAGCCTCATGTAAACCACGTCAACATGTGGAAAGCTATGCTTAGCTATGATGAATCGCTGCTAAGAAGAGCCTGGTTCTGTCAGAGGTTAACAGGAAGTGCTGGCTGGAGGGGATGGTGTTGGGTTTCTCTCTGCAAAGCCTTGACCTCACTATATAAAGTTCCCTGAGATGAATATATGAATAAAATTGATTTGATTTAAAGTGATTTGGGAGGCATTTAGCAAACAATCAAACAACACCTAGTATGAGAGGTTTTGCATAGATGTTAGACATTGATTGCCACAGCAATTGTTGAAACTGTTTAGAGATTATACCCCTTCTTGATGTGTTGTTTTTTCTCTTTTAATGTGTCATACATCCAAATACATAGACAGCTATCCAATCAGATTCTTGTATGATCCTGTTAGCCTGAATCCACAGTCATTTCAGATTCCAAACTGTCTTGTTTTCCAAATATATACATGAACACCAGAGCCTGTTGATTAAAAAGAGCAGATCGATACATAAAATGCCAACAAACACACCTGAAGGTGCATCTTTTAGCATGCAATATCGAATGCTGCCTGCAATTAAATCGCAAGGGCAATGCTTCTTCCACACCAGCAGCAGGTGCATACAGAGGAGGATCCTGCGGATGATTTAATGACTGCTTCCTCTGTGTGAATTATGGGAGTCGTTGACTTGACTAACAGAGCATCAAGTGAGCTCTTCAGAACAAATGGGAAACGGGCGATTATGAAGAGACATTGCACTGCGCCGGGCCGAGAGCTTACAGTGGCTAGAAAGAGGACATAAACTAGCCTCTAGCATTTCAAGAAACTGTCACATTGATGCAGCACACTCAGACAAAATGTTCAGAGCACATCATTTCCAGTTTCGTAGCGCTAAAGTGAGAAACAAATGTAAAGGGTGTCTTTTAAAAGCAAGCAATCACCAAAGAGTTGATGTGGAAACTCACACCAGACGCATCTGAATCAGCCCTTTAGATCTCATGAGCTCTGTGCTGCTGTATGTGCTCTTTGTGTGTGTGTGTGTGTGTGTGTGTGTGTGTGTGTGTGTGTGTGTGTGTGTGTGTATGTGTGTGTGTGTGTGTGTGTGTGTGTGTGTGTGTGTGTGTGTGTGAGTGTGTGTGTGTGTGTGAGTGAGAGAGAGAGAGAGAGTGTGTGTGCAGCTCTGAAGGATGATAAGCCACGGATTTAGGCCACAGTTTTCTAGGTTATACCTAAAAGCCACCTGTCTGTCTAAAACACAGTCAGATGATTTAAGATATTAGTACAGAAATAGGTGTTCATGTGACTGGACAGGAAATCTCCTTTTCTCTCTCTCTCTCTCTGTCTATCTATCTGTCTCTCTCTCTGTGTGAGTGTGTGTCCAGAAAAAAGTAAAAAAGTAAAATAACCTACTTTTCTCTCAGTAATAAGCCAGAGCTTTCCGCTGACTGTTGCTGGCCGTCCGTTGGATTTTTGGGAGTAATTCTATAAGTTATTCAGAGATGCCGGATTAACTCCCACCAAGCTCTTTTTGAAGATAGACTGACAAACTGCAACACTTAGAGCAACTAGGAACCGAGCCATTAAAATCCTGCAAGCCTTTAAAGAGACACTGCCAAATAAGCTCATCAGGAGCTTGTGTATCAGTATGTGGAAGCTTCATCATGAGATTGCTGCCAGTCTCCTATTTGGCAGTCCATGCAAATTTAGGCCCATTTACAATTAAATTTATCTTTTCATTTTATGTGGAAGAAAAATTTCGAATGCTCATGATAACTGCAGGCTTTGACATTTCAAGCTGTTTTTGACATACTTTGCCATTCTAAGTTCTGAGTTTAGTATTGATTATATGTCTAAGGCAAGGATCCCAGAGCGAAATGTAGAGAGAAAATAACACAGTAAAAACAAAACTATAGTCAATGCTGCTTTTTGTCATGCAGCATGCCTCATTATCCCATAAGTTCTGGGTGAAATCGCATTAGTATTCAAAGTATTGCGTCACAACACTGAAAACTTTAAATGGGCTCATGGAGATTATAGTTTGTTAGTCTTCTTCATTAAATGGGATTTTATGAATGATTTTTACAGAGGTGGCCATCTTGCCGACACAGTCCTGCTGCAGTAAAGTTCCTGAAGCAAAGAATGAGTTGGATTTTTTGAGAAAGCAGACAAAAACAAAAGAAAGTTCAACGTTTTTGCTGTCATAACAGTACTCTAAATCTGAGTTTTGTTTTGTTTTAAACCTGTGAGTTTCTTTAGTTTATTCTTCTGCTGGCACAATATATTATGTGCTGGCACAATACAGTAGAACAAAGGCCAGCAACAGATACAATGCCTTCTGTTGTTTTCGACAGGATTCATGTGCAAGCACACACACTTACACACAGCCTCACGTAATGATCCAACATAGTCCATAGTCATCCCCAAGAACAATTCTCTGTGGTGCAAATGAATTAGTGGTGAAAGAATGAAAACATCAAACCTTTTGTATTCTTATTAACAATAAGATGTCATTATTTATAGTGTAGTAATACTCTATGTATTCATTTTTCATCCTTCATTCTTGTATATATTGTATATATTATAGTTATTATAATTATTATCTTTACTGTATATATGGTTAGTGCTGCTCTGAAAGATTTTTGCTGCTGTAATAATGGAAATTTCCCCTGATATGGGGAGTAATAAAGGACTATCTTATCTTATCTTATCTTATCTTAACCGGACAAGCTGAATAAACAATACACAAACACTAAAATGTTTTTTGTACACCAACCAGCCACAACATTAAAACCACTGATACAGGAAGTGAGTGACATCGACTATCTCATGACAGTGGCACCTGCCAAGAGGGATATATTAGGTAGCAAGTGAACAGCATAAATTAGCATAAATGAGGGGGAAACTAAGTGTAAATGCAGTCTAGTACACCGCCACCCTCTGCATAAGACAAACACTGACATTGGAGAAGATACACCTTTCTTTTTCCTCATCTTGCGCTTTCTTCGCTGAGAGTGGTTCAGACCCTCAGACTCACCTCTACAGTTGAGGAAAAACACTACAGTCCCAGATTTGCATTGCAAATTTCCACCACATGATCCATTGACATAACTGTGAAGGACACCAACAATCAGTGTAAACGGACTGAAATTGGCTTCACACTCTGCTCATTTATTTCACCCACGGATGGCTTTTCACAGCAACTTAGTCAATTGTTGCCATCATCTCAGCCGTTCAGAATGCTGTAAAAGCCGGATGTCACTTCATTTCGACTGCTGATCAAATTTTTGCAACATTAATGGAAATTCTACAGCAAACCCCAGCATTACCATTGAATTGACACATATATCAAAAACCTTTCAGTGCACTGAATAAGTCACTTCTTTCCACTATTCAATTGTCTGGCACTTCTCCAGGATAGAAGGAATGTTAATATTCTATTCAATATCTATTGGAGGCCAAGAAGCCTGGCATGAATGTTAAGGTGAGCACGTCAGAGGACGCTTCACACTCGCATTTAGACTCAGGGATTTGAGTAGATTAAAGAGAGACTGGCAGAATTTGCAGCTCTTCCTCAACACTACATTTCTCCCTCAGCTCTTCTTTCCAAAGTTCTTTTTCATGACCTACTGGTTTCTGCTCTCCTTGATTGAGGTGTATATTTCATTTTGCAGCAGGACTAGACCTCATGCAGTCACACGAGAGAAATTATTGTCCCCTCATTCATATTTTGCAAACAGAAATTTATCATAACAGAGTGAGTGATTTGCTTTGGGAAAACATTTCTAGACCAAGGTTGGTCTTATTATGAACGCAAAAGCAGATGAACTTATTCTATTGCACAATTTTTGATGAGAGGCATTTCAAAGTTCAAAGTTCACTTTATTTGTCTCCCATGGGAGAAATTTGTCTTAGACAAGGCAAGACATCGAGCTGCACTGCAACACAATAAAACAGAACACATGATATTAAAAAATTCATCATAAATACATGACATATAATAAATAAGATAAGTTTAAAAAATAAAAAATAGAAATAAATAAATAACAAAAAATAAAATAAAATAAATAAGCAGACTAAAATACACACATTCCCCCATACATGCATGTCGCTCCTCCCCAATTACCTCCCTTTGCTACCTGCACCTAGCCGCTCATTAATGAGCCTGACTGATTTATATAAATCAATAAAAATACAAAGTACTTTGACATTTTTAAGCTGCTTCGTTGTTACTAAGCTGGCACCAGACCAATACCCACAATGGAGAAATGGTCAGTCAGAGCTAATGCGTGAGATTAAAAATGATTCCCTTTTTCAGTTGTCTTTTAACATCTAGCTGAGTTACGTTATGAAAAGTGACAAGAGAAAAATGTTAACAAGCTTGGATGTAATTGTAATTATTGTTGCAATTTCGGAAGCAGCAATAAAAAATACTAAATTCATATATTTCTCTTCATAATGTCTTGCCACATTGTGCAAGATTATGCAAACTGCTCATACCATTTCATTTCATTTATTTATTCATTTGGACGAGGCAGTGCATATTAATGAACGTACAGTCTCATAATAGTTTACACAAGGTTCCAGCAAATAAGCCAGATTTAGCACAAGGCTATTTACCAAGTCAAGATGACAGCCACATGATATCAGCAGAATGAATTTTTGCTCACTGCTGAATTATTTTGGCCAATATAAAACACAATAACCTACTAACTCCCAAATAGAAAT
This sequence comes from Amphiprion ocellaris, assembly GCF_022539595.1. NCBI lineage: Eukaryota > Metazoa > Chordata > Actinopteri > Pomacentridae > Amphiprion > Amphiprion ocellaris. The sequence continues at coordinate 19,904,376 of NC_072770.1, read as the reverse complement.
TTGCTAACATCAATGCAAGTTGAGTTTAAATGAATGAAAATGAGAAACAAATTCGCAATAAAGTCTGTAGCAGCTGGTTCTCTGATAGTTCACCAATAAGCAATCATATTCACCAACCAAAAAGACCGGTCAGAAAACACAGTCAAGGGTAAGAATGTGGTGTTCTGTCAAGACAAAAAATACTTTCATAACCCAAGCCCCCAAAGAATTAAATTGGGTATTTGAATCTGATTTAAAAAGTCACTATTCATAATCATAGTAACTAAAACTGGGTGCAGAGAATGTCTAAAAATATTCCATATATACACAATTTGTAACTTTTTATTTAATAAAAACCTATTTCATTTAGAAGACGCTTTTATCCAAAGCAATGTACATCTAAGAGTAGATACAACACAAGCATGGATCTAGTCAGGAGAAAGCAGCCTGGATAAGTGCCATAAAACAAGTTCAAGTGTGATAATAGGACCGTGGTGCCTACAGGCCGTGTGGACGTAATAGGATTTTTTATTTTCTTATAGACTGAGAGGCATTCTGCAGATCGAACAGAGTTTGGTAACTCGTTCCACCACTGGGGAACCACAGAGGAGAAGAGTCTAGCTATCGACCGGCCCTGTTGTAGTGCTTGCATCAGGCATCTTTTGTTGTCGGAGCACAGTGAGTGGGAGGGAGTGTAGACCTGAATGAGAGAGTTCAGGTAAAAGGGAGCTGTTTTCTTTGTGGTTTTGGGTGCAACTGTCAGAGTTTTAAATTTTATGCAGGCAGCAACTGAAAGCCAAAAACAACTAATAAAATAAAGAAAACATGCTGGGGATGTAGAATAACTAAACATTCTTTTGCCCCAAACCCAACAGTTTTTAGATATTCACAATGGAAAAGAGCAAAACTCATAGATAATATATGGGGATTCCTGCAGAATCCTCCATGATGTCACCCGCAGGTTTCATGAACAGCGGTTTGAAGCTCAGTGTGGTGACTTCGGTCATTGCTATCTTGGTTGTATATGACTCCTCTTAAGTCCCAGCTGATCCAGAAATAATCAAAGTGGAGTAGTGTTTAATTAAGGTGATGTGTGATGGCATCCACCTGCCACTAAAAGCGGCTACACCCTTAATTATGCACAACTTTAGGCCTTAATACCATCTAAATGATTTAGTTTTAAAGAAATTTGCATCTTACACAGTCGTCATGAATAGGAAAATTAGCTATAGAGACCAAAACCTTATTTGGACCAGGCTGTAAACATATTTGTTTAAATGTAAAGTTGAACATTTTAACATGGGGGTTTAATGGGGACTGACTTAGTTTTAGATCCGGGTTCAAGTGGACATTTGAGGAACTGCAGTTTTATTGCTTCCCTGTTGGAGTAATTTTTTTTCAGCCTTGAAGATTGCTACTTTGCAAAACTGCCAAATGAAAAGCAGAAAGAGGAATATATTCAAAAAAAATGCAGGACAGACAATGGTGCTTTTATAAATCGGACAAAAAAGGGAGACTGGACATTAACTTGCTGGTTCACGAGTATCGGAGTTTGGTTCAGGGCAGCTGATGAATCGTGATATTTCCAGGGCCACATTATGAGGGTTTTATTTCCACCTCTATTGTCGTGCTGCGCTTGTTTGGTGACTGATATATTTGAGTCTGACGTCCTCTGACTGATGTGGCACTTCGCTGACCCTGCAGACACTCCATTTGATGAGAAGCCCTTATCTCTGTCAATACAGAGCACTCAAATGACGAGCTGCATAAAGAGATTTTGAAGGAGCTGTGTCTTCCACAGTTAAACTGATGTTGTTGAAATACCACACACACACACACACACACACACACACACACACACACACACACACACACACACACACACACACACATACACGGAGAGAGAGAGAGACAGAGCGAGCGAGAGAGAACTTGTCTTGTGTCTCATTTTTCAAATATTCTTTCTTAAATGATTTGTTAGCTTCTGCCCGGAGAGGCAGAATATTGATCACTGTGCTGATGTAAGTTTCTAGACATAATATCAATTCAGCCTCTATTTTAAACTTTACAAGTTGATCCATCCATTAAAACAAAGGCTGTGCTCCTTGTTCCTTCTTTATTGTTTTTGTAAACTGGCACATAACCTCATTGTTCACCGATCACTCCTGGGCCGCTATGTGGGTCAGCTGTTTTCTTCTTCTTCTTTTTTTTTTCTTGCCTTGAATGCCACCTGATCTTTACAGTGGACTTTGGGAAATAATATGCTTCTGCAAGTGTAATTTGAGCAGAGCGTCCCCTGCAGCCTGTTACCAGTAACCCTGTAAGACTGTAGGATGCAGAGATGAAATGACGACCGCAGACAGAGTACTCAGGATCTTCCTGCTCTCCTTTAACCGGTGGCCTACTTTTAGTGAGACAGTAAATGCTGTTGCTTGTTTTGTGTGACTGTTTAAACAAGTCAAGGGAAACCCACAAACTAGAGAACAGTCAATTGCATGTGGTAAAATCATAATTATCAATAAAAAAACATGAACAGGAGTCTCGCTTAGAAGGTAACGTTAGTGGTGAATGACTGAATATTTTAATACAACACAGTTATACTGAACTAACGCTAGTAGAAGTCTTTGTTATTATGCTCAAAGCTGCATGTTTGACTACTTTTAATTAGTTTTCTATCAAATATGTACATATTTTAAACAAACTTTCAAGGTGCTGATAAGAGCAATGCTCCTGCAATGTTGCCTGTGCTGCTGAGTCATCACATTCTAAAAAGCATCGCTGTTCAAAAATGGGTATTCATCAAAATACCTGCCTTACAAAGGAAGCAGCAAACAACAGATATGACAGAGTATCGGTGGAGGAAAAACAACGTCAGCACTAAAGAAAGCAATAAAGCTGTAACGTTTTGAAACTTAGCAGCACTTTCAGAACCGTGACTGAAACATGAATTGCCCTGACCAGCAACCATCTGAACCTCAGTCCTGGTAAAAAAACGACACCAATGGGGGGTAAAAGCTGACTGCCACAACGTATCCTGAGGGACTATAAACACAAACCATGTGGAGCTGAATGATAGAGATGAGGTGACACAGCACACTTCTGAACAGTCAGCAGCGCCGGTAAACAGTTGAGGTTTCAAGGTTGTGTTTGTTGCCCTTCTCACTGACGGACAAGTTAGGTGGGAAAGTCTGGGCAGCTGAAGGTAATTAACTTGCACTGATGCTCTAGAGGTCATACAATGCAAAGTGATCCCAGTGGCAATTACCACTTTATGTGGCTAGCTGATTATTCAGGTTATTTATTATCTTTGGAAGCTCTTCTGAGTGTTGAACTGGTTGTGATTTAGGGTCAGAGATGTTTCTTATTGTAGACTGTGTATAAATGATAGATGTAAACTGCAACAGTGAAATGCCAAGCTGGAGGCTTCAGAACATTAGTTCCCAAACCAGTGGGTGATATCACGATCATTACATTTTAAGATTTTTATTATACAGGCTGGGTCAAAAGTAGGCTTACCCTATATATATATATATATATATATATATATATACCTTCAATAATTACTACCTCCATCATTGTTAATAATTGATAAAAACAGTTTTTTCTGAGCCCTGCTCTTTTTTTTTGCTTCTGAAAGGGTGCATACCAAAGAAAGTCTGAGAACCACTGCTGTAAACTGACATAACTAACTCCACTTCCTCCAGAAGTGAGGTTAAGTATGGATCAGGACCACTGATTATTCTTAATTAATCCTTGACGCTGTGATCCCAGGCCCATGCATACATACATTTCATTTACACCTGGTACTTTGTGATTGATGCTTCTGTTACCGCTGATGCTCCGGAGAACATTAGTCACTGCTGCACGGTGGGTCAGTCTTCATCTAATTACAGGCCGCCTGAAACAGGATCTGCTGAATGTTTACACATACAGTACATGCACACATGGGTCCAGGCACACATTCTCTCGCTTCAACTGAATGTGCACACTCACCCAGTCACAAGACAACAGTGTCAAGTTAGGTCACAGAGCAGCCGTAGTGAGTCTCCTGAGGACTTCTGTGGAGGGCAGGACTTTCCCTGATTATAGTTCAGGTCTAAGTTAGTCAGATTCCCACAAATTAGCTGTACATAGCGGTCAGTTTTCTGTAAACTATCATAGCATAGAGGGAGTTCGGCAGTGTTTGTAAGCCTGTGTTTTTGTGTTGAGGGACAGACTGTGGGGGGAAAAAATCAATGAATATCGAAAAACTCTGAAGCTTAAGAGATTGTTTGGCACTGGGAAGGGGCGGAGAAGAAAGAAAAGCTGCAAACTTAAAGTCAAAGAGAAAACAATCAGAAGGGATTGAAAGAATAAGACGTGTAAAGATTATCAAAGCATCCCATGCCAAGAAACTTAGAAAGACACGGAGAAACAAGAGGATCGATATTGAAACCTAGAAGTCTTGGAGGACCCAGACATTAAAGAAACCAAACTGGATTAAAACAAAAATAGATCCATTGAAAGCAAAAAATAGTTCAAGCTGGAAGAAAGGAAGCAGGTCTGTGAACATGATATTGAAGACATTTAACAAGCAGGCCCCTTTATAGCTTTTGAAGGGCCATGTGAATAATCTAATTTTGGGCCCCCTTCATGTTTCTGGTGAATGCCATAAGATTCAGGATGGAAGGGCAGGTATGCAGGGTAAAAAAGAACTTCAAATGATGTAGAGGACAAACAATTGTTGTCTCAAATAGGCATCAAACAGACAACACTTTACACAAACGACATCATGATAACCAACTGAGTCAATGAGCCATCGGTGTTTAAATCTAGACATTAAAGGGCCTTTTGTTTGAAGGGCGGAGGGGTGATTGTTATACACTGTGACAGTCTTGAGACTCGTAATCACCCAGAGTGTCAATTTATATTCAAGGAGAAAATCCGTTAGTGTGTAACTGGGTCCCTTAGTGGTCTAGATAAGCCAACAAGAAACAGCTCTGATCACAAGGTACTAAAACCAGTTAGATAAAATTGTCTCCTACATTTCTTGGTTTTTGTTGCTTTTGTTTAAGACTGTTTTCAGAAACAAATGGGAGAAATGCAGGAACATCATTGGACAATATGTTAATTTACTAGAAGGTAGGCTCTACATTGTATTACATTCTATAATTTTTTTTCTAATTTCAGTTTGCCCTTTTCAACAACAGAGCAGCAACAGCAGATGGTAATTAGTCTTTTTTTCAATCATTGAACTTTGTCCCTGTCACTGAATAAATAAGTAAATTAATTAAAGCCTCTACAAATATTGATATGTGAAAACACATAAATATTTAACAGGTTTTACAATTGGACATTTCATGAAATAAGTACATACTTTTTTATTGACAATAAGTTGAAGTAAAAATGATGCTATTACCAATTCAATATGTAGCACGTGGCAGTGATTGGTTAGTTTAGCAATGCAATAAGAAAACAGGGAAACAGCTGCTCTGCAGCTCTCGGAGAAACCAGCAGCTTTCAGGCACACTGATTAACTCACTGTATCTCCTTTGTTTATTACTTACAAAAACTTTGCAAAGAATATGCACAATGACAAGTGAGTGGCCATGTGCCAGATTATTTATTGTCCTGAAGCAGTGACTCTTTGTTATTCTTGTTGCCTCATAACCTTAACGTGAAAGCAAAACTCAACAGGAAGTCCTGGACCTTGTTAACAAAATCTCTCATAAAATGATAAATATGACACTCAACATGTTACATTCTGCATCAAGTTGGTTCAGTCTGGTTTTCACACTTAGTGCTATTAAGCTAAACTGACTGGTTTCAGCTTCATATGTAGCATGCAGAGATGGTATTGTAGGTATGCAACATATACCCACTTCTGGGATGGAGGATTCACCATATAATTATCTAACAACATCCACAGACACGTGTCAGTCTAAATAAATGATGACCTGTTTCAAGTCCACAGTTTACATAGAATGAGGTGAATAATGTCATGTCTCAAGTCACAACACTTCAGAACTGTTTACACTGAATGCATTGAAAGTAAAACATTTTGATAATGTTACTTTTCACAGTGTGAAAAATAGATGAAGTTGTAGAGTTGTCAGCTACAAGCACTGTCTCCAGAAATGACCACCTTTAACCCTTGTGTTGTCTTTGGGTCATTTTTGACCCTGAGGACAAGGGGAGTGCACAGGATCTGAAGACAACACAAGGGTTAAGAGCATACAGCCACCTAGACTCTGTAGAATCCAATAGTTTCAACATTCAATCCAGGGTTCCCTTTGCTGTTGTTTTTATTAATTATTTGCAGCTTTGCTGCCCTCAAGAGCTGCTGAAATTCAACGCCTCTTCTGAGGATGACGAATCCTAGATTTTCACGCTGCACACGTGCAATTGGAACATTCTCCCTGGCTGCAGTAGTTTTGAACGTCACTGCAATTACTGGCGATGAATAATGTGTGCAGGTGAAAAAGGCCTTAGGGCTGCAGTCAATCATGTTATAGACTTTTTCTCCCAGACTTTATCCCTTATGGCAGTACCTTCTCCCATGTAAATGCACCACATCTGAAGAAAAGCCTTAGTGACGGACTTAAAGAATGTATGTCCCTTTCGTTGTTGTTTCACAACCAATGAGCTTTATACTCTCATAATGACATCTGTGACTGAAAATAAGTAAATAAATTAATTTTATAGCTCAAAAAAAATGCCGGCTGTCAAAATCTGCCGGCTGACACGTCACACACTGTCAGTGAGACTCTTCTGATGAAGGCGAGAGCTTTCGCCGAAACTGTCAAGAAAGGTAATTAACATCTATCTCTTCACCTTATGTCTGAACAAAAGAATTCAAAACTAATGAATTCATTTTATAGTCACTATTAGGGAATTATTATGCTTGGTGTGATGTTTGGAAGTGATTGTTTTTATATTTTATGAATAATTAAATACAGCATTCAAATCTGCTGTTCTCTGAGGTTCAGCCACTTCAGCAAACACATGACCTCCTTACTGCCTCCATCTTTGAGCAAGAGACTGAAAACATCCCTGCAGCATGATGGTGTCCATGAAATGCAAAGTGTGCCCTTGAAAAAAGAACACAACAGGGAAAAGATTCTCCTTCAACAAAGGGGAGCAATTGTCCAATATCAATCCTCACGCCCAGGTGAAGATTGAAAATGGAATCCGGATTGACCAGATAATTCAATCTCCCAAGTTTAAATTGGCATTTGATGAGATACAAGGTTTAGACATTTAGTCCAATTGACAAAGAGCTGTAGGTAGGAGTGAAACCACTTGTGAGGTCAATTTATTTATAGAGCACACTTGAACAACAGATGCTGGATCTGCAGAGAAGCTGAATACACAATCGATCATAACAATAGAAACAAGAACAGCACTCAGAGAGCGCAGTACTTTGCCAAGGCTGCTGAGTCTTTGTATCATTTCTGATGAATGAAATCTTAAAAAAAAATTATCTTGCGCTGAGCACAGTCGGGTGTCTTGCATGTATATGTTATGAATGGATACTGAATCGCATGACCTAGATTTATAGCGGGCGGTGAGAATTGATGGGACTTGGAAACACCCCCACAATTTAATCAATTCTTCCTTGTATTATTTCCAGTGGATAAGTCCCGATAAGTCTGCAGTGGTGGATTTGTAGTTGGATTGCAATCATGCAATCATGTGATTGTCAGCAGGCAGCTGATGTAGTGTTCACTTGTTGTCATAGTTACAGTCACGTCGTGCCACTATCTTGCAAAGGGAAATCCTTAACAAATCCATGGAGCCAGACTAGAAGCCCCATCACTGCCAAAATCTAATAAGGTGGTTCCTGTGTCATTTCTGACCTTCCCTGAAAATTTTATCCAAATCCGTTAGTTCGTTTTTGAGTAATGTTGCAAACAGACGGATTCATGTACGCCAACTGACACATAACTCCGCCACGTTCCTTGGCGGAGTTATAAATGTAGTAGACCATTTTTATCATGACAGGGTTCTTAACAGGGGAGACAAGTGAAGAATAAAAACTTCAGCATCTGAAAGTGGAATAATGGCTATGAAGATCAGAAATATAAATCTGAAAAAAAAGAATAAACGAATAAAGTAATTAATTAATAAATAAGTAAAATTGCCTAAAAATCTGTTTTGTGTTTGAAAGGAAGCCAGAGTGTTGTTGTTTTGTTCCTGGCACCAGAGAGGGTCCTTGATGGTGCACACAAAGCCAATTATAGAATAATAAGTGATCTGGATCCTCAGAGAAGACTGGAGAATTGAGAAAGTGTTGACCAATGTGTAGCCGTTTGAGGCCCCAGAATGTAGCTGACATCTTTAAAAATCCCATATCGGGCCCCTTTTAAACAAATTAATCAGTGTCACAACACCACATTGTGTCGCTTGTTTTCTTTTTAGCTTAAAATTCTGCAAATATAGTTCAGTTTATCATGATTGTATAACCTCTGTTCTAAACGGGCTGTTTTGCTCTTAAAACTAATAAATTGCTGCTGATCCCTCCTCCTTTAAGGTGTTTGGTCTACCAGATGCTACATAGCACCTGGGCCTTTATGTCTTTACAGCATGTATTTTACACCACAAGTTTATAGCATCCACAAAACGCACACACACACACACACACACACAAATGATTTTTACAACATGGCACCTTTAAATTAATCTGAAGAACAGAATATTGAGGACGAGGACCTCTGTGTCACTGTTGTGTAGCTTGAGGTTTTAGCCATGCAGCACTTGACATCTTAAAGGAAGCAACATCGATCAACTTTCCTCGTCTTACAAAGGTTTACACAGCGGAGGTTTCAGCTTTCACGGTCCACGTTAGTGAGCCACAGGCCATTTGAGGATCCAGTGAGTTGACACAGTGGCTAAATCTGCACCTTGTTCTTGCCACTCATGCCACAGATGTAAAATGAATAAGTAAATAAATAAATTTAGCATCGCTCCTGCTGGTATATTAATACTTCCAGCTAATTTGTATTAAGACATGAGGCCTGTGAAATCTATCATTAATATGCACTTACAGCCTTCATTTATGATATGATGCTTAACACCTGAAGCTACAACTGCATGTCGCAAGAAAAGAAAAAATATGTTGTTATTCATTTCCATACCAGGGTGCATGTAAGCATACCTGAATCCAAAACACACAGCGGCGAACCTTATTGTTGCTCATGATTATAGCACCCACCAGCAGCTCCTGCACACTCCTGCATGCAACTCTTCATATCTTTTGTGACACCTGTAAAAAAAAGTCATGCACCTGTCACAATAAAGCGTCTCTCTACAAATGACACGCAGCACAGCAATAAAATTCATTTGTCAGATGCGTGAGGGCAGTCTTGGCATTATGGGGCTGGGAAAGACTTCCATCTCAGTTCAACACTGTCAACTGACATCTATGTCTCTTGGAAACATAACCTCATATAAATGTCAACCCTACACTCTCTCCAATTTATTTGGAACCCATCTTGTTTTTTTAGCCATTAATTTGACAAATTGATGGAAACACTGCTCTGTGGCAAAGTAATATCAAACTCCATTTGTCAAAGAAACGCTTTGCACTACTGAGCATGCAATCTTTATAGGGCAGTGAAGAGAAACACAGATTATTTATTGAAACCGTGGAACAATCTTTCACATGTAATTTCCATCAGGTCTTTCATCTTTCAATTTTTCCTCCTGTTGCTTACGGCTCACTCTTCTCTTCTGTCTCCCAGAAACTGTTATTCCTGAGTTTGTTTGGGGGTAAAAGGGACGTGCATCACTATCTAAATCTACATTAAATGGTTTAAATAATGACTTCAAGCAGATCCAATTTGTACTTTATTGGATTTTTCAAAGATTTTGTTTCTTTTTATACAGGTGACCTGGATGTGAACCCTCCGTGGAGTTATTTTTAGGACCTGCCTGTAATCGTGAAGGACATATATATTTATGGATCTCAAAACCAACTATCTGCACAGTGGTGGAAGAAGCAGTCCAGTCCTTTAGCCAGGTGAAAGAGCTCTTGCTTTGGAGTAAGACTAAGATGCAAAATTTAAGGCTACAGTCAGCTTAGAGTTAGCTTAGCTTTGCATAAATACTTTGTACAGAATAAGTCAGCCACTTTAAATAAAAATACTATATATTCAAATGGTATCAATAAAGTGCATGTGGAATAACATAAATAAAAGCTCTAATTTTGTAGAAAATATTGGCTGTGAGCAATAGGTTGCTTTAATCAATATAGTTTAAATTACTGTTGTGGCTGGCCAGTTTGTTCTTCTTTATATACAGTTAGATTATAGTCCAGTAATTTTCAATCTCGGGGCCTCTCTTCAAACATTATTTTAGAAATGCTGCTGTTTCTATGAATTACCATCATTTTCTGATAAATTGTTCGAGTGTGGTTGCTCTTTTCAAAACTTTTTATTATCATTAGAGTAAAATAAGCATCAGATATTTGACTATATTTCTGATCTGAAGCCAAAGTTCCCATTCCTGCTGCTGCTGCAGTCAGTGATGTCTAACCTCTGTTCGACCTTCACGTTTCCCAATCACCACCGTGTTCTCTCTGAGCAAACTAAGCCGGACACATACACTCCCCCTACTCCACACAGAAACCCACACACATGCATAAATATCTGCTGCTGTGTCAGTTGACGGGGCCTTGCAACCTGATCCCTCGGTTTCAGAAGCCATCAAAGCCTTAGCCACCATCTTCCAACCTGCTACTGATAAAACATGGCTGACTCCCGTGTCGTCACAGGTCAGCACTCAGTGAGACAGCGCAGCATCGTGGATTTAGTTTCATCGCTTCTATTCTCCATCAACTTCCCCCACCAGCCTGCTCCTCGGTGATACGGTATGTGAGAGAGAAAGCCCCGCGCTTAGTTTGCAACAGGAATGTCCAAGAAGATATTTTCAGTCGGACATTTAATTTGCTCCCTGGCTTGAAATGAATAATTTAAACTCGGCACTAGCCATAAAAAAACACTTTATAAATGCTGTATTTGTGCTGCTCTTGAAAGTATTGTCAGATGTCATTGAAAAAAGTTCATATGTTGAAAGACTTTCCTCCAGATACCAGTTTCACTCATTTTTTCCTAATATGAAGCCAGACAGAGGAAAATGAATAAACTTTATTTAGTGACTGCACAGACGTAAGGAACAGTTAAGACTTATGTTTCTGCATTCCTGTGCTCCACACTATTAAAGAAATGAGTTGATTTTTGATTGTGTGCTTGGCTGCGGGATGATATTACATTTTGCATTTCCCTGTTGAAGACTAATGAACAATCCAATCATTATAAAATCCAATCTAATTCCATCAAGGAAAGTTATGTTGTTTGTCAGTGGATCAAATCTAGAAAGTAATTACCTGATCGCTGTGGGGACTGGGGTAGACAGGATACAATGTGATTGTCAGTCTGATTGGTACCTGATATGACAATGACATCATCAACAGTGGTCTCGTGGGACCGAATGGCAATTAGCAAATAGCAGGAAACTATTTCAGATTATAATTGCATGCATTCCCACAGCATAAGCTGCAGACTAATAAGCTTTTTAAAAAGGGCACTGATCTAAGCAATCAGTGTCTGTGTGTGTCTATATATATATATATACAGTGTGTGTGTTTGTGTGTGTGGAGGTTGAGGAAAGATCTGTCAAATGTCTGAAAAAAGTGCGAATTTGTAAGGCCCTTTTCTATTATTGCACTTTGACAAAATCGGGTTTAAAAGCATGACAGCCTAATTGCAGTGTGTTGTGCTGAATAAGCTGCTGATGCCCTGTGATGCATACAGTACACTCAGCGGTGATGAAAGTATCATAGCCAAACTGCTTCTGTCGCAAGCAACAATCCAGACAATATCCAGTGTTTGCTTGACTGCGGACAACTCAACTAGATATGTGGGTGGACACTTCAGAGCCAACTTTCAGTTTAAACTGCGATCGTAAACATTTCCATATTAGGCCATTGGCTGGGTGTATTTTTGAGAACCCATGCTGGGTTGAACCAATCTCTCTGAAAGATTAATGAAGATTACCATCGTTCTCTATCTGTCCCAGTTCCTGACACAATAAGCCAGAAACTGATATGATGAGGAGTTTCAGTAGTGGTATGAAGTGTAAAAAAGAATTACAATCTCCGCTTCAAAGTAGATTTAATGACAGTTACACGTAGGAATCTCAGATAAAAAGCTATTATGTCAGAAAGATAAATGTCAAGATGACATTATAATAACAGTTTAAGCTATTCTGTTTTATACGGTTAAGTTTGAATCTTTATCTCACTAAAGTGCAGCATCATCCAATCAGCATATTATGTGAACTTCAGTCACTGATCGAGTTTAACGTGCATTAAAAATTCATTCTTGCATTTTTCCTGGAGCTCCCTCTCAGAGTTAAAGACAGATGCTTTTAGCAGACGCTTAACAGCATAATAAGCAGCAGGGCGATCTGTTGTGGGAGGAAAATATTGACGTTAGCTGACTCATTTTGGCACAAGCCAGGGTCAGACGTACCAGTGGGATTCGACTTTCACTTATTTGTCATTGAAAATCAGCACATAGATCTACGGAGGACAGGCAGAAATTTCCTCTTGAAGCAACAGAAGGATTAGTATTTGCAGAGTTCTTTCACACAGGATTTTATCCTTGAGAACCACTTACATCTTTGGTCTTGTAACTGTCAGATATAATGCACCAGATAAGAGCTGCATTATAAAATATATAATAGTCACAGGAGCAGACCTTGATCTGAGAAATTACATTTATTTGTCCTCTGAGATAAGCTGTCACTTTCATGAAACTAAGCTTCACGCAAATCATCACACACAAGAAATTTTAATGGTAAACCAAACAGCTCAGGTATATTTTTCCAAGCATTCAAACAGTAGTCTAAATTTCAAATAAAAAGTGACCACCTGAGGACTTACAGACCAGAGAGCAGCAGTTATCCTGTCGACCTGACAGTCCACTGCTTTTATCCAGCCTGAAATATTTCAACCACTCAACTGCCATGAAACGTGAATGAAACAGATATGTAGAGCTGAAAGAATGATAAATGACTATGGTGACTTACATCATGAGCTGGACTTTTGTGAGTTTTCGGTGTAGTGTCTCAACAACTATTTTCAATGGACTGTGAAGAAATTTGACTCACTTTTCGTCCTTAGCTTTAAGCTCAAAGCACTAATGTGCATAAGAGCCTTACATAGTCACTGCTATGGATTTAAACTCTCTAAAGTGCCCACATTTATATTGTGATGAATTAATCTGAATAGTATTATTAATCAACTGTGGAACATATTGACAAGTTGTCCAACAATAATACAGCTGAATGAATGTGGGCGACCCTTAATGGAGAATTCCAAGCACTTTGTTAACTAAAATTAATTTCAGAGCCAAAAGACTGATGACTGCAGCCAAGAATATTTTGAATTTTTCCATATTGTTCACAGTCAGTTTCCTGCACACACACACACACACACACACACACACACACACACACACACACACACACACACACACACACACACACACACACACACACACACACACACACACACACACACAGTATAGAAGCATTCGATTCATCAAAGTCTGTCCTCTGCTGATGAATCAGTTCTGTCCATCATCACAGGGGGCAAATCAGACCAGAAAGAGATAGTGATTCACACAGGTCTGCTCTGGAATAATAGCTTTTATGATAATGAATCATTGTGCTTCATTGCTGCGATTGGCATCACATTTGTCATTGTCTCCTTCCAGGAATGCAACATCATGTTTGTGCCCTGTGAACCTGAAGGGGACGACCTGTCTGACAGGAAGAGCTGAGTTGTTTCCTTTGACAAGATGGCAGCTGACCCCACACCGCTTTAGGGAAAACATGTATGATAGTCGGGATCGCGTTTGTCTTTGAAGTTCTCAGAATTGCAGGCAAACAAGGGAAACCTTTTTAAGTTTTGTGTTTCAGAACAGAATTAACATGGAAGAATGCTGAGAGGAATTCTATTGTTACATTCCTCTCATCTCAAATACTACCTACAACTGGAGAAGGTAATATACCAGAGGAACAAATACCTGAAACCAGAACACATGTTTAAAAGCTATGTTTAATTTGCTGTATATGGTGACAAATATGCGGACATGTTTCGGTTTTTATCCACCCTTAGAGCACGTATGAGAAAACATTTACCTGAGATCACTTCCTCTACTGGAAAACAAAAGGAAACTACAGACCAATAAAAGACAGAGATGTTTAGGGCAGACTAACTAAATACAGTGCTCCCACTGCATTTTTAAAACTATTTCTGTAATGCTTTGCACATATAAAGGTGGTGAGATATGTTTTCTATGCTGTCAGTTCCTCACTAGATCTTACTGTTTTTGGATATTTTTATCCGTGCAGAATTAGCGGTTGTGGGTTTTGGTGTTTTGTGATTTGAGGAGGAATAGTTGCCTGCCAGATGTCATTGTTTCCTGCTGATTGGTTCAAATCAAGTGATGTGTCTTTAACAAAAAGAGAGCTCACTGCTGTCATGCATGCTCTGAGGAAGACTTTAAGCCAAAATATGTCAATAGACTGAAAAAAAATCATAAAAAGATCAAAATACAAGGTAAAGCTTATTTTTAAAGCTATGAAATGTTGCCTTTTTTCATAATTTTTGTACAGCCAGGTCATCATATGTGTTTGATATAGAAAAGTATAAATTTACGGAGAATTTCAACAAAATAAGCATATTATCTTTACTTAATTGAGTCAAGAACTGAGCAGCTTTGTGCAACAGACATTTACCTGAAGTTTGGTAGGTTTACGAGAGCCTTTTCTCCCAAACATTACTTTGTCATATAACTAAACATCACACTCCTATCATTTTTTTTTTGTTATTACTAATTTGTTATAGAGAATATGTTGTTCTTTTAAAGGAGAAGCATTTCAATGCAGGAGACAACGACCTGTTATCTCTTCTGTACAAAGCCACATTCAGTTGGATTAAAAGCTCACTTCAAAGGACATTTGTTCAGCTACTGAGGTAAATTGTATTTTAGAGAGATGAATCATCAAATACCACCATGATTTATGCTGAGAAACTAAATCAAAAGCTTTATTTTGAGTTCTTAATTAGCCATCAGTCCGAGCAGACAGATGGACTCTTGCTGTTCAGTTCTGACGTGCGACACGTGCACGTAACTCTGTCATGTGAACTCTAATTTCCTGCAGAGCAGCAATCTGTGGCTGAAGTCTGGTTGATGGAAGTGGTGAAATGCTGAGGAATGTTGAGTCATTATGCAAAAAAATGCACAGATGTATTAGTTGGTGACCTATAGCTGTTTGTGTTAATAAGTATTCGGGTACAGTGCATGGTTGCTTTCTCTTCAGCAGCCTTTATCTTTTAGAAGGGGAGCATTTCACACCACATCCAGTAAATGATTTCATTCTTCTAATAAAAATACATAACTCTCGCCTCATTGCCTTTGCTCTTGTATCAAGTCTGTGCAGGTAATTTGCCCAGTGGCCTGCACTAACACGCAACTATTAAGGCCTGTTCACAATGTTCTAAATGGGCTTTGGTCACCATTAAGTGTGTGATTATTTTTTACCTGATAGAAGTGGATATAATATGATACAGTGGAACATAAAAAGAAACTATTTCTGCATTAATCAGAGGCATTCATCAAGGAAAAAATATCTGATTTAAGCAATTATGACTTCCATATCTCCAGTAAATTTTTCTGCATTTATTCTCATTGTTTAACTCCACAAAAGAGGTGTCAACATTGTATGAGATTGATGCATATTTTAGTCTTGCAGCCAAATGTTTTAATATTTAGTGCATGTGTGTGACCATCACCAGCCCTCCCTGAAAGCTAAGCAGACATTCTTTATTAGAATTCCCTATTATGAGCCAGGGAGGGCAGTGCTACACCTCAGTGATGTGTGGGGGAAACAAAGACTGGACAGGACGAACAGGACAAACAGGGATAGGAACTAACAGGCGGTGCTATTGCAATTGAAAAGTGCCAGGTACTAATTGCCCATCAATAAAAAATAAAAAAAAGAGACTCAATAAATAAATAAATAAACAAATGGTATTGAACACCATAATTGTTGATGTCTTGACAGAATAGAATAGAATAGACTGGAAGAGGATACTAGTGAAAGACAGAATGAGTTTAGTGTAGAGACTCTGGAGAGATTCTCAGCACATTCTGGTGGGTCCCATCATTCACTGTCATTGGGACTTGACAGGAGCTGGCGAGACCTGATCAAACATGTAAGTGTGAAGAACCCCGAAGCCCAGAACAGCAATCACAGCAAGGCAGGGCCAAGCCAACAGGGCACCCCTCCCCCCGGGCAGCAGGAGCCACAGGGCGGCCCCCCCAGAGAGCCACCGGGGCCACCATGAACCACACGGACCCGGAGAACAGGAGGGAGCAGCTACCGACACCCCCAGCGCGCCAAGACCGACCCAGGCAGCCCGGGACACGAGGACCCACCCGCCACCCAAACCCCAACCCCACCCACCCCACTCCCACCAAACCCCCCACCCCAGGAGGAAATATTTATGCCCAGATATCTGATGTTGCCAGTAGGAAAAGAATAATGCGAGTTTTGGACTGCAGGATTCCACGAGTTTTCTGTTAAAGGTGATTTTGACCAGTCGATGGAGTGGTCTGAAAGACATGAGAAGGTTGTGATGAGGTTAAATACTTCCTTTACTGAAGTTTTTGGTTCTTGTAGATCAAGTAAAATGTCATCTGCGTATAGGTTAATTTTGTGTTCAGACTCCAGAGCGCAGATATCTTTGATATCGGTGTTCTGACGTACAGCTGTTGCTAATGGTTCGATAAAGATCGCAAACAATAAGGGAGAGAGTGGGCATCCCTGTCTCGTTCCCCTTTGCAGGCTGAAGCTTTGTGAAGTGATCCCATTAGTGGTGACTGTAGCCTTGGGTGAGTTGTACAGAGTTGATACCCACTGGATAAACGATTCTCCGAAGCCAAATTTGTCGAGCACAGCGAAGAGAAAGGACCAATTAACTTTGTCAAAGGCTTTTTCTGCGTCCAGTGACATAACAATAGCTTCTTTGTTGTGGCGTTGCGTCAAAGAGATTAGATTTAGAAGTCTTCTGATGTTGTTGGTGGAGTGTCGGCCATTTATGAATTCTGTTTGATCTTAGTGAATTATTGACGGGATGATTTTCTCCAGCCTGGAGGCGAGAGCTTTTGAGATAATTTTGATGTCGGTGTTGATCAGTGACAGAGGTCGATAGCTAGAGGGAAACGTAGGATCTTTGTCTGGTTTCAATAATAATTTAATTGCAGCTGTATTCATGTGCAGACTGATATAACCATTATTTTTAATTTCTGTCACTGTCCTGAAGAAAAGGGGTGCTAACATTGACCAAAAATGTTTAAGAAATTCAGCAGGGAAACCATCAGGACCAGGTGCCTTGCCTGCTGGCATACTGTGTAATGCACATTGTAATTCTTTGATAGTTAGTGGAGCATCTAATATGTCTCTGTAATCTGACGTTAGTTCAGGCAAGTTTAAATTGTCGAGAAAATTATGAATATCTTCTATGTCTGGGTTAACTGTTGCTGAGTATATACTCCAGTAATAATTATAGAAGGTCTGATTAATTTCCTGAGGTGACTGAGTATATTTTCCTGAGGGATCCTGGATTGCTGTTATGAAGGATTTTTCTTTATTGCGCTGGAGTTGGTTCGCAAGAAATTTTCCTGATTTATTGTTGTGTTCAAAATCATTATATCTTAGTTGTTGTAATAAAAACTCTGTTTTCTTGGATAGGATATTATCGAGGTGTAGATTTACATTTTGTAGTTCGGACCATAATTGATCACGTGGATTTATTGCATAATTCTCTGTAAGTTGTTTAATTTTTTCTTCAGTTTCTTTCTCTGTTTGTTGATCCTTTTTTTCTTGTACAAGGAGTACGATATTATTTTACCACTGATTACAGCCTTTCCATTTTCCCAAAGTAAAGATGGAGATAAATCATTAGATTCATTGTTTTTTAGAAAGTCTGCCCACTCCCTCCTTATTATTCGATCAAATTCTGGGTCTTTGAGTAGAGAGGTGTTGAGGCGCCATGTCTGAGGAGGTTTAGGGATGGAATCTGTCATGGTCCCTCCCTTCTCTGTGCTGTGCTCCTGGCCAGCTGACAGCCCAGGCTGATCGGGCCCAGCTGCACTCCTTTAGCGGCTCAGTGGCAGTTAAAGCTGGACTCACCCCACCAGCCGCTGCTGGTTCATTGTCCCTGCTGCCTCCCCGCCAGCCGCTCTGCCCAGGTCTGCTTCGGCTCCGGACTCCACCCTGCCTGCCCAGTCCTGCCTGGCTCGTTCCTGGAGCTTCCCCCCTCTGTCCTCGCCTCGGCTCCCCATTGCTGCACTTCTGCAGCCGCCTTGTCTCCGCTGCACTCCTGCAGCCTCCTGTCTCCGCTGCACTCCTGCAGCCTCCTGTCTCCGCTGCACTCCTGCAGCCTCCTGTCTCCGCTGCACTCCTGCAGCCTCCTGTCTCCGCTGCACTCCTGCAGCCTCCTGTCTCCGCTGCACTCCTGCAGCCTCCTGTCCCCGCTGCACTCCTGCAGCCTCCTGTCCCCGCTGCACTCCTGCAGCCTCCTGTCTCCGCTGCACTCCTGCAGCCTCCTGTCCCCGCTGCACTCCTGCAGCCTCCTGTCTCCGCTGCACTCCTGCAGCCTCCTGTCTCCGCTGCACTCCTGCAGCCTCCTGTCTCCGCTGCACTCCTGCAGTCTCCTGTCTCCGCTGCACTCCTGCAGCCTCCTGTCCCCGCTGCACTCCTGCAGCTGCCTATCTCTGCTGCATGTCAGCAGCCCCAGCGTGCGCCGCCTTAAGACTGCCGGCTTCTGAACTGGTCCCCCCCACCCGTTTGGACTTGTTGGCTGTAAGTCAGGCCGTTGTGTTTTAGTTTAGTTATTAGCCCATGAAGTGGCCAGAGTTTTGTTGATTACGCTTGGTTATTTTAGAGCTCTGTTTGGTTTTAGTTAAATTCGTTAATTTCTGTATGGAGTTTGGTTTGCTTTAGTTTACTTAGTCAGTGTTTTTTGTTTCTTTGAATAAAGTCCTTAGTTCTGAATCTCTCTTGCCTCCTGTGTGCCTGCACTCTGGGAAAAAAGACACCAGTCTCTCCCCTCATTTAAGCTCACTAAAAGTAACTCAAAACCACCGACTGCGTAAGAGATAGGAAGCGGATGGGATGGCAGCAAGAGGTGAAAGAAGGAGTTTCAAAGAGTAAACTGTGTGATCTTCAAAGTTAAACTGTTCTACCACAGATAGGCAACACTCTGTTGGTGATCTGAACGAAGTCTCAATTTTAACAATGCAGGTCAAACGACACAGTCTCAGACAGTTTCTTTCATCTTGAGAATAAAAAAAGAATGCAATCATTAAATTCCTGCTGAAAAGTTGGTTGAAAGAGTCACTGTGGAAGTAGAACAGGAAGTTTTGGGTACATGATGAAAAGAGAGGGTAGAATATGGAGAGGCAATAATATGGGATAAGTTTCACAAAGACACTTTAGACTGATTCACGGTGTTAAACCACAGAGTCTCTTAGATTAGTCAAATGCAGATGAGACAGTTTCACAAAAATATAGACATAATGCTACTCAGAACTGAGATCTATCATCTGTTTCCCATTTATCCTCTTAAACAAGAGTAGCTGCCCACTTTAGATCTTCAGCATTGTTTCCATAGTGTATCTTGGGGCCTTGCTTTGATTGTATGTATGTTTTTCTATTGAATGCTTCTTTGTTTGCATCGTGAATCATGTTTTTTTTCTTTTTAAAAAAAAACTTTTTTGAATGTCTTTAATGCCTGAGCATCAGGGTTAACTAATGTATTAATAACAATAAAAAAAAATAATATTACTTACAATAATAATAGTCATAATAATAATAAGGTCAAAAGGTCAAAAATTCAGGTCTACTGCTTTTGCCATTATTTTAATTTTCTTAAATGATTGCAGTCTTTACTATGTTTTTCCCAGTTAAATGTAATTTAACAGTTAAATTCCACAAGAGGACAAAACTTTTCTCCCATTGTGAACGTCGTCCTACGTTTTTGAACGAAAAAAGTCTAAATGTACCCAGAATTCAGAGCAAAATAAGTAGATTATCTTTACTTAAGTGGGTGAAGAACTAAACAGCTTCATGCAGACATTTAGGTGAGGTTATAGGTTTATGTGAACCTTTTCTCTGATGTTATATTACTATACTTCATTCTGAATTACATGTGTTTGTAGCATATCAGAAATACACAGTTTCTAATTAACATATCTATCATTTCATATTATCATATCATACTGTTTTTCAACTGTCCCCCTTTTCATAATTAGTTGGAGAGGAACTCATCGCCCTGGTAACCCAGAAAATGGAGGAGAAGCTACAAACATGTTGTGAAAAGGTCACGCACATAGTGTGTTCAGTGAGAGACACCATTTTTAAAGTTGAAGTGCGAGTTTAACAGACTCCTGTTTTTGTTTTTTGGATGACTGAATTTTTAAAGATAAAGAAAGAAGGAATCATGCTGAGGACTGAGGGGAGGTCATGACCGGAAAAAAATGTTTGTGTAACAGTGGTGCATATGTATGTTGAGTTTTTTTGCGTGTATCTGTGTGTGCCTGTGTGCAGATGGAAAGAGTGATTTTGATGAATGTGTCTTGACGGATGGTGTAACCCCCCCTAAGCCTGCCTCCACTTCCTCTCCAGCTCCCCTGTCATAGCTGAATATCGAGGTCAAACCACCTTTCATATCTGTTCCACAGTGCAAGGACACAACACAGAGAACAAGTAAACATCTCGTCTTCTGGGAATGCTGCTTTTTTCCTATTTTTCACTCATTTACTCAGCGATTGCTCAAAAACAACAAATCAAAACACATCAGGGAAACGTGTAGAAAATGCCAATACTTCATATCATCATTCCAGATTCAGCTAAAGCAGCTAAGCAGCAGCTGCACGCAGATTTCTGATATGATGTCCCCCCTGCTTTAATTATACCTTCAATATGAGGCCTGCTTTTAAAAATGCAGTGTCAAAGTGCACCAGTACTTCAAGTCTAACCCCAATTGCACCGGTGGTATCTGTGATCTTGAGTTTAATCATAGTCTGACGAGTTGTCGCTGCAATATCACCTACATTTCAAGTCTGACCGACACAGCCTGATCCACCGTCCAGTTCCCCTCCTGTCCTCTCCCATCTCTCATCCCTCGGGGGTAAACACCGATCAGCAACAGGATAGAGGTGGGAGGTGAAAAGCCCTGAAGCACAGCCTCGAGGCGTCAGTTAACAGGCTTTCTTCTTGGAATCATTTATTCTATTCCCCCTGGCAGCTGTGTGAATCCTGCGTGTGATGAGGAAAAACTACAGAATGCTTTAATTTCTGAAAAATGTGTCAAAAGAGACAATTTACAGGAGAACAGTAGCGTTGTTTAGAGTTACAGCCCATGTCTGTGTCTAGATTGCATTTATCTCAATTGCAATACCTGAATTATGTAATAAGGTTTTACGGATATTTTTAGCATTTTTTAAAATATGAATTCAATATCGTTAAATATGGCTTCACTGATTCTACATGTACTTCCATTTTCTGTGACTTTATACTCATTCTCTTGCACTCTTTCCTTCAAAAACACTGATGTGACTGCAATATGTTGCAAATTCTATCTATACAATTTATCATTAACTCATTAACATAATGTAGAACTAAAAATTATAGTACCCAACATTATATAAAACAGTTGAACAAATTCCTTTTAACAACAAATGCATCCTTGATGGTGATTCAAATTACTTAAAATACATACAGTTTTAAGATGCCTGCATTGTAGTTGCATGTTTTCGTGTATTTATTTTATGCTGCTTTATAATGTATTCATTTTCAGAGGCAAATGTGATAGCATTTACTCCACTGTATTACACATTTTGCTTTAAAACATATTAAGAACTTGGCAGCACATCACCCAATACAATAAAATGTTGTAGATTAAACGACACAACAGTATATAAAGGGATTAACATGAGCTCCACTTGAACAGCTGCAACAGTAAAATTCTGTTCATGTTCTGATACATCAGTGCAAATGGTGTGAAAATGTTATAATGAAATTATCGGCTGGGGACACTTTTCTGCAGAATGAGCATGTTTGCCTTCCTATATCAGACACATTTAGCAGATTATACTTATGTACTTTAACTTACCAGGGGTATTCCATGTAGGAGTTTTTTTTTAAATCTCGTAATGATACTTTAACTTAAAATACACAGATTTACCATTGCACATCATCAAAGTCAAAACCTGCCACCTATTACCCACTGTGCAACTTGACGTCTGTCAGTTTAAGTAATGATTTTGGGTGTATTATGCCAAGAGCTATAAAAGAGGCCACGGCTTTTTATTTGTGTGCACCAGGGAGCTACCGCTGAAGATATATAAAGAGCCTTTGATGTGTAAAATTGATGGAGTTCCCCTTTAAGTAGGCTGTCAATGATTCTTCCACCACAGTCTGTGTGTATCAAGTAAATGACAGCAAACAGAACAACATAATCTGGAAACCTTGGAAAGTACAAGGATTTTTTTTTTAAGCTAATTGAGTTATTTCGTTAAGAATTAATTATCTTGATTTTCACCCTGTCCATGAGCATATGGCAACAAATGACTTGTTTAAGCAATGCAGACTTAGTATAGATGACTGGGGTGTTGAAAATAATTGGCACAGACTCCCTTTGTTCTGTACAGCTGTAATATGCATCTCATTGCTCCCAGGCAGGGATTAAGTTGTCATCTCTGCCCTCTTCACATATTAAATTGTTTATTAATTGTCATTCATCTATGCCTTTTTGAAAAGCCGTGAAGCAGAGATTCAAGTATCAAGGATTCAGAAGCCCATTTTAGACATACAGTTACACTGAACCACATAAGTTTAAATAAAAGCATTCATTTCCATTCATTCACTTGTAATACTCTGCATACTCTGTCAAATCACAGGGCATGGTGATGAAACAATGAAGGAATTTGCACACAGTGGGTTTTGTTTTTTCTTGGGATAAAGACTGAATTACCAGTTGCTGTTGGCACTTCAACAAAGTGCTGCTACTGTGGTGTTGCGTCATTTCACTGGCTTATTACACAAAATACTGATATTGGTTCAAAGGAAATAAAAAGCAAACACTGGCCAACAACAGACACTGACACAGCTGTTTGATCAGGGTGTTCTTTGTTGCCCATGGTTGCTCTTTTTTATTACTCTAGCTAAACAACTGTGCCAATCTTTATCTGCAGGATTCAAACCTGTCTGTGTCAGACAGAGGAAATAAATCAGTTGTGTGAACCTGTGGAGTAGAAGTCGGACCAAGGAGGTGTCCTGGAGGTGTATCAGCCAATAAGATAGACCCCCTGTAATCAGTGTCCTCCAGTTTTTACTCCACTGGTGACCTCTGGCGCATGTCATCCTCCTCACTTTCTGTCTCTATGCCAACATTTCCCATCTCTCCCTGGTGTAAAAATGTCCAAAATATCAAAATTAGAAATATATTAAAAGATCAGGTTAGAAGTAGATATGTGTGAAAATAAAGTAATTTAAAATTAAGATTAAGAATTCAGTTAAAGGTGAAAATTCAGTAGTAAAGTTTGTCAGTTTGTGAAAACCATGAATACTCAGCTCAGGAAGATATCAGTGCACTGTGTTCCTCTCAGCATGACAGCATTTTATTAGACAAATGATGACACACTTCACTGTTTAAAGGACATAGTATACATTCAGATCAGGTCATCTGTACAGTACAAAGATCAGAGAGATGTGGGAGAGGTGATGCATGACATCCAGTTGTGCTGGCCCACTGGCCTCACATGTGTGCAGGCTTTCAAACGATTCCTCTAGCTGACAAAACACTGTAACCTCATTGTGTCTGAGTAATTGATTCAGTCCTTGAAGTCTTTGGTCATTTAGGAAAGTCTTGAATCTTTCTTTTTTTGTCAGTTCAGTAAGAGTCAGCTGTGGTGGATAAAGCAAAACCATTGTGGTACTTTTGGCCTCAATGAGAAATAAAAGAGGACAGAAAGGACTAACAGTTTTAATTGTTAAAACAACTGCTGATGTCACAACTTTCTGATGTTGATGAATGGTGCTATGACACACAGACTCACTTTACATACGTACAGTGTTAGATTTAATGCTCTTTCACCACGTTTCACTCTATCAAAGCCTGTGGCTGCCTAAATTTGGATCAAACTGCATAATGATCAATGTGAAGCAGAACAGGTGTGGTTGAAGAGCCAGTAGTGGGGTGCAGTGGCGAATCACTTTAATACTGCATTTTGGCATCATGTAACTTAAACTCCATACAACACATTCCTTTCATGTCTCAAAACTCTTCTTTGAGTAAGCTATAAGGCGCTGAAATGACTGCATCTGACTATCTTAGTTGCACTGTCTGTAAGGCTGCCCTCAGGTTTCATACTCAGTGGAAAGGCGGCCACTGGATACACGAGGTTATTAAGCAGCAAAAAGTTTACTATGTGAATCCTCAGCGACTTTTTACAAACATTTCCCCTCCAAGTGGATGGACATTAGACACTGATGCTCCAAGTAAAGCCTTTGCGCAAACGACAGCTTCACCAACACTGAACCTTTGAACAAACGTACACAGACTTCACTTGTCATGTAAATAAACACCTACACGTCACTTTTTTTAGAACAGGACAACAACATCACATCTCATAAATGACGCAAAGCAGTGGCAGGGGGGCCTTGGGGCTACAGAGACATGCGCCCTGCTGAAGTGTCCATGAGAGAGTCACTCGACTCCCACACCAGCTGACAGGGCTGCTGCTCAGTGGCACTGAGAAGTCTGACCTGTAGGCTCCCTGTGGAGAGGAGCCTCCGGTACACAGGAGCTGAATAAATGGTGACAATACCATCAATACATCCAATTACGCACAGGGAGACACAAAGTGTGGAGTCAGTGTAATCCATTGGGAGTGAATGGTGACATCCTGTCAAGACTGATGTCTGCCTCGCAGTCCTCCAAGTCACAAACCGAGTCGGTGGCGTTTTCATTGTTATGAGAGAACTGTGAAATCCTGTCGAAAGTCTCCTCATGCTCAATACATTCAACCACGTTGGGGATCATGTTGACATAAGCGTTCGCTATTTCCTTGTGGATGAGGGTATCTTGGTTGTATGAGACCAACTCGTTGCTGATGTTAACAGTTTCCACGGGTGTGTTGGAGCAGAAATAACGACAACCTAAGAGGCTGGCGAAGGCCTTCCTAAACTCGGCGTTGAAGGCGTAAATGATGGGATTTAGTGAGGAATTGGTCCAGCCGAACCACACAAACACGTCGAAAGTCGTCTCGCTTACGCACGGCAGACCTGCGTCCCGGTCTGTGGCCGGCCTGTCGCAGAACGGCACCATGCAGTTTAGAACAAAGAAGGGTAACCAGCAACACACAAAGACGCCCATAATCACCGACAGAGTTTTGAACACTTTGGTTTCCCGTTTAATTGACGTTTTCAAGGTGTTGTGGTGTTGGCACTCTATTCTGTTGGTCCTACAACTTTGCGCGTGTTCTGCCGCTCTCTCCAGCGAGGCTATTCTTCTAATTTGTATTTGTGCAATCCGGTATATTCTGGTATATGTTACAATCATAATTGCCACGGGAATATAGAAACTTATCAATGAGGAGGATATAGCATACTCTCTGCTCAGACTGGAGTCGCAGTTTTCCTCTATCCGCCGACTAGTGGAGGAGTTGTGCGCCCCAGCCATGTCGTCACCGCTGGCTTTGTGCCAATTCAGCTGGACCGGTATGAATGAAATGAGCACAGACAACGTCCAAGTGATGCTAATCATAACAAAGGCAACTCGCTGGGTCATTTTCCTCTCGTAGCGGAAGGGGCTCGAGATAGCCCAGTATCTATCCACGCTGATTATGCAGAGGTTGAGGATGGAGGCAGTGGAACACATGATATCAAAAGCGACCCAGACATTACAGAAAGTGCCAAACGGCCAATACCCAGCCACCTCTGCCACAGCTTTCCAGGGCATCACCAGGACGGCCACAAATAAATCCGATAGAGCCAGAGAGACGATGAAAATGTTGGTGACTTTGGTCCGCAAGTGCCGAAAGCGCAGCACCGCAGAGCAGACTAGGATGTTCCCCAGCAGGGTCCATAGGATGAGCAGGGACAGCAAACAGCCCGTCACCGTGCGCAACACCATATCCTTCCTCCCGTCGCTTGTTGCCTCTGTTTCGGTGCTGTTCCACATAATCTCTCCGATGGGTGCAGGCACAGAGTCGATCCCCTGCACCGATGAGAGATACTTGGCTGGGTTCTCCATTTGACTCTTCAAGTAAAACTGCAGTCCATTGCCACTTGCACGGAGACGGGCTCTGTTATCAGCCAGTCACCGTATTGTCCCAAATAACCCGCTCGGCTGCCAGCCTGATGTGGAGTGCAAAACAGACGGAAAGAGAGAATTGAGCGCTTAAAAACTGAGCCGAGCGACGTGCCAGGTGCGCTAAGGGGCTGAAACGCAGCACGCAGTGGCGAGCGCATGTTGCAACCTTGCCGGTCCGGTCGTGTGACCTGGCTGCCTCCGTGAATGTGTCAGTCCAAGGTATCCGGAGAGCAGTGAGGGTTGAGGAGAGAGTCCCTACAGTCTAACACACTCTAACTTAACCAGGGCTCGGCGCATCACGCCTTCTTTGTGCGCGGTGTTACGCACGGCAGTGCACTGTTGGGAAAGAGGTGTGAAGACTATTTGAGGGTTTTCGTTGGTGGATGCTCCATAGTGCGTAATTGCAAACTCCAAATCATTCGAGAGGGTTCCTCTGTGTTGTGGAATGTTTATTATTTGGAGTGAAGTTTGTCTGTTTGACATACTGCCATAACACAGTGACCAGAGAAACAATGTGATGTGTTTTGGACGATATTAATCAGCTACAACGTGCTTTTAAAATCTTTTTTACACACGGGTAGACGCACCCAGGCAATGGAGGTAAACAGAACTGAGCCTCACACCCAGCCTATAGAGCTGTCCTTGGTGCTGAAAACGCAAACAGCCTGGGGATTCATAGTACCCTCTATCTATCTATCTATCTATCTATCTATCTATCTATCTATCTATCTATCTATCTATCTATCTATCTATCTATCTGTCTGTCTGTCTGTCTGTCTGTCTGTCTGTCTGTCTGTCTGTCTGTCTGTCTGTCTGTCTGTCTGTCTGTCTGTCTGTCTGTCTGTCTGTCTGTCTGTCTGTCTGTCTGTCTGTCTGTCTGTCTGTCTGTCATTTTACTGCATTTAAGCATGAATGAACCCAGTTTTGATTCATACTTTTATTACCAAAATCTACTAAACCAAAACTCTCCTAACACATCTGTAGGCTGAAATGAAAAGCTATAGTTTGCTTTATAAGGCGTTTTCATCGGCGCTTGTTTTGACATTTGGAGGGAAGAAAAGCGTGATTTCAGATCATCGTCGAGCACAGGTGGCTGTTTCCCCCCTGATGGCCGCCGACTGGAAGTCAGACCTCACCCACTTTTCAGAGTTTTCTGAACAGGTGAGTCACATTCACGCTCTCGGCGGGCGCGTTCAGCCAGCAGCTCCGTGCGCTCTCCGTCGTCATGTGTGTTCAGCAGCAGCAGCGATGTTACCGGCTTTGAAACGTCACGGATATTTTTAGATGTGTCTGCGTGCCTGTCAAATCGTTCTGACACTACGTTAAAATAATCTCCCGATGCCCGGCTCCAAATTCTCTGGAGTAGCACGACCCATAATCTGTGGATGTCATGTCAGGAGGCAACCTGTGTCCGGCACAACACTTACTGCTTTGCATACATATGTCACTACAGCTGGTGAATTAACAGATCAAAAATTATGCTTATATGGACAGACAATAAGAAGAGTATTATATTATATTATATTATATTATATTATATTATATTATATTATATTATATTATATTATATTATATTATATTATATTATATTATATTATATTATATTATTGCTGTTGTTGTTATGGTGTTGCTATTTGTTGTTCTGCATCCAAATCTGGTGTAACTTAAAACTTAACGCAAAGAAGATAGGTATTTAAGAAGAAGACATGATGCAATAATTTAGTTCAAGCTCATAGTGCAGGAGCTTTTGCCTTAAACAAAGTCTTAAAAATATAAATAGGTGGCGCCATCCTGTGGTGCAAAGCTCTACTGCATTGACACACTGGAGCCCTGCAGGCAACATAAGAGCAGACACAAATGTGACACATTTTGTATATGAAAAAAAGAAGACCATTCTTTATTTCAATATGCAAAACGATACACATTCATCACTATTGTACACATCATTTCTTATCAGCACCATTTCATTGGAATTTCCCAAAATCATATCACAGTGTCTGAATGATTTTGATCATTATTTACAAAAATGATAGTAAAACTGCATCTCTGCAAAACAAAAACAGAGGGATTCACCACAACTTGGCACATATTGAGAACACATACAGAGGATAGCACCAGGTTGAGAACCTGCTGGATGTCGACTGAAGTTATACATTGATTTGATATAAACTTGTACAGTACAACTATGTATCTGTGCTTTATATAATAAAGAAATAAGTGTTGCCACAGACTATGGTGTTTTTTTATTGCTGGTCCTTCAGTTGTAAACATCAATCTCTATTTCAGTTGTCATCACAGTAATGCAACATGTTTTATTTTGGTGTAGTAATCCTGGAACTGTCCTTACGCATGAGTGTGTTATACATGAATTTGATGTTATCTGGGTCAAGAAGGGCAACATTTTTGACATTTATTATCTCACCTTGCCCTTCTTCAATATAAATAAAACGTTCTATCAGTTCAACAGAACAGAGACTGGGCTTGCAAAAGGACACTGATAAACCTTGAATGACTGAGATAGTCAGGTGCTATTTCTGAGAACTAAAGTCCAACTCACAAAGATGATTTAAGATACACTGGTAAGATTGTCACTGGTGCTGTTGCTCAGGTGCCGCATACTGTTCCACTACTTCTTGAACTACAAATTGAGAACCTCATCCATATACAGTATATAGATTTCAATTACAGATAAAATACGGGTTGTACACCAATGCACTTGCGGCTCTGTTGAATACAGTACTATTAGCTTATTAGACATCGAGACTAACAGGTGTTTCATTGGCTTCACTGTAATATTTTCAGATATGGTAATCAAGTCAGTAGTGTATTATATATTTTCAGTCATTAATATGAAACAGTACAAAATGTGCATCTCAGATAAAGCATATAAGTCTATGTTGTACATGATCCACCAGTTTAAAAAACCTACTGAAATGTGATTACAAAAAAGTACAAAGGACCCTTTCTAAATTCAGGAAACGGTGGATTCCCTCCATCACCATCTTTAATAAGCCTCGCATAAAACAAGGTAATTCTTCAAGGAATGCAGGCTAATAGGTTCGTCTTCTGCTGTAATCCCCACACTGAGGGACCTACATTTTGGTTGTCTCCACCGCTTGTTTTCAAGTCTGTTGGAGTGTGACCCAGACTGCCTCCTGAACGGTTGACCTGTGCTGTGAGACCTTCTCGGGAGCTGGTGGTGACAAGTGTTCCTGTGCATGTTATCTGGCATTGTCAATCATCTGCCTTTCTGTCAGACTCGGCGGAACACCTCAAAGAGGGAGGCAACTGAGTGCATGCGGTAGAAAAGGTTCAAAGGGATGGCGAAATTGAGAACTGTGGTCCATATGCTGAAGCCAAACGTCTCCTGTTCCAGACCGTTGTCGTACTGTGGCCTGCAGCCAAAAGCAGGAAGGATCCACAGCTGAAAGAACAAATAAGAAACTGAATTAGTTAAACCGAAATCTGTTGATTTTTGGCCACATGGGGGCAGCACAACAAACTAGAAACACCATTGACATTTAATCATCTTATAAAGATCAGTAGACAGGTGCAACGTTAGCATCCATAGAATTGCATTGCAAGTCTAACACTCACTTTCCTTTTAGCTCTGTTTTGGTTTCCATCACACCCTGATTGAAAGATCTGGTTCTATTGCGACTAAATACTTCACAGTGTTTCCTAGCTAGTTACTGTCTGTCGTTTGATACTGGGCACAGAGTCTCAAGTGGAATATTAGGGTTTTGTTACTGGAAACAGCTGCCAGCAGAAACTGCTGATAAGTGTGGTGAGACTGAACCAAAACAGTAAAAATGGGGCAAAAAAAGAAGCTCCAAAGCATTGAGGGAAACTGCTGAGTTGCGCAAAAGTTCTCTCTGGAGTATATACAGATATCTATATATAACTGGACTATCTTAAGAATAACAATCTGCAATTCCTGCTCAGGATAAAAAACGACAGTCTGAATGAAAAAAACAACTTAAAAGAACATCGTATCAAATTTTAAATGGGTTAGTGTGATTTAGATTCTATTTTTCAAGGATTACTCATTGGATTCATTCATGCTTTATCAAACTTCGAATTCTGAGTAACTTTTCATCTAACAAATACTTGATGCTCACCGAAATGTTGCACATTATCAGTAAAACAGCTATGTTCTTCAGGATCTGCCTCTTTATATTTGGAGGTTCCACTACTTTGGTTCCCACCGGCAGCGGCACCTCAGAATGTTTCCGTGGACACCGATACACCTGCCCGCTCTCCTCCTGCTCGTTCTCCATGGTGACACAGGTCCTGTCCGGAGTCTCATAAGCTCGGTTGATGATGCCGTTGTACGGTGGAGCCAGAGAAGAGGTGACTGAGAAGATTTCTGGAGCAGCAGGTAACTCTGGGTCCTCCCTCTCTCCGTTCTCTTGCTGGCGATACAGGGATTCTATGATGAAGAGGTTCTGGACATACTTCTCCAGAACAATCAGCAGAGAGTAGATCAGGTTGGTCCAGCGATAGGGAGGACTGCTGCTGGTGCTCAACACAGCCACTACGCTGCACCAGGACATGAACCAGGAGCCTATGGAGGATCCAAACAGCAGCTCTGTGTCCAGTTGTCTCGATGGGTTCTTGGAGGTATCCAGAGGCATGTGGTTCGCTCGATATATGAGTAGACCTGAAGCGCCAGCGAAGCACATGACCACCAGCATGACAATGCCGTAAATATAGAACATGGAAATGGCTGACTGTCGCATTCGGAGGGACTCCTCCACATGGGTGATGTAGACCACCAGTATCCCGATGGTGCTGGCAAGCGCAAGTAGACCCAGAATGGGGCCTAAAGTCAAGCCCTGGGTTTTGGTAACCAGCTTTTTCCGGTTTGAAGAGAGGTCAATGGTGCGCCCGATGTTCTTCCACATGACGAAAAGCAAGGCAGATACAAAGATGTGGTACTCGATGTTGAAGGGGTAGAGATAGTAGAGGCTGCTGGAGAACATGGAGCAAGTGCTGGTGGTGCAGTTACAGTCTGGCTCTGAGTGCTCTGCAAAACAAGTCAAATGTGTGCAAATGCATGAGCTATATGAAAAATACAACAAGAAAACTGTTGCTATGGAGCTGTATATTAACACAGTTTGTCTGTTTTTAAGACAATAACAAAATCACCCCGGTGTATTAGGACATATTAGTAGGAGGAAGAGCGAGATACCAAAAGCATAAATATTAGAATCAATGTAAGAATAAAGTAGAATAAATACATTGTAAATATTCAATCTATTTTTTTTTTGTTGTTGTTGCTGATTTTAAAAAGGCCCAATATCAAACACACCCTTACTAAGTGTACAGGTCAAAGAATGATGTACAAAACATCTCAAAGAGACAGTCTTGATTTTTTTTTTTTTTTTTGATGATAGTTACCCAAGAAGTGTGGGTTATTCACCCTTTGTTTGTTTGTTTGTTTTTAATAAAGGCAATGTTTATTTAATGCAGTACAAAACTCCAAGAGAACCTTCATATTTCCCTGTGGTGATTAACATTCATCAGTCATATTCTACAACATTTTTTATTTCTTTCATTAGCTGACCACAGATCCAAACTTACACCTATGCACTTCTTATACTAACTCCCTCCTTGTAATGTCCACCGCAGCACACTATGGTTATGCTGTTGCCCTCCAGAGATCATCTCAACAACACCCCCACCCCCCCACCCCCACCCCCACCCCCCGCCTCACCCCCTCCTACCCCTCACCCCCGAAAGGCCTCCACTATGGTCCTGCACCCTTTAATTAAAAAGGGAACAACAGTCAGGGTGCAGCCAGCCTCACAGTCAGCCGGATATGAGGAGGAGCGGCCGAACCCCTCAACCCTAGGCTTAGATGTATCAGTTACTGTAATTGCAGCACCCTTGGGAGTAAGCAGCCTGGGGACAAAGCAGTATGAGGTCAAGCGGGGGGTTGCCAAGGAGGATGGTGGTGGCTGAAGTGTGGGGAAAGGGCCGGGAAGGGGGGCCTCAGCGGCAGCAACACTGTGTGTCTCCTGAAACCTAATAGAGAGACGTTCGACACAAACAAGACCCGCTGGGCGGCCGTGCTAACCTCCCTTCCCCTCGAAAACCCTCCTCTCTTTCCCTTTTCTTTCATCCATTGAAGTGAGCTCTCAAGTGGACTATTGTACTTTTCTTCTAGGTACAAGCCAGCAATCGACCCCTTGGCCCTTACCTATAGTGAGGTTTTCATAGCCCAGAGCAGAGAGTCTTCTCTTATGGTTGTTCAAGAAGTGCTCAGCCTCTGACATCACACCGTTGCACCACAGCAGGAGGTTGGTAAAGACTGCATGGATTACACCAAATCTGAGGAGACAAACGGGTGAAAACAAGTCTGATAACCAGTCAAATGATAGCGTATGGAAGAGGCAGGATTCGCCTGGCTTGATGAGCAAGATTTTAAATTTTACACATGCTTTAGTTGCTGTTTAGATGATTCATGGCTTCAATATCAAAATTGTTATTATATCACATACCTTTCAAAAGTTTCAAAACTCTTGATGACATCCTTGATATGAAACCAGAGAAAATGCACCTAAACAGCCAAAAAAACAAGATTCACAAAAGCTTGACAAAACAGTATCCCAAACATATTCTTCTTTATATATTTAGTATGTATAATTATTCTATTATATATTACATTTAATTACACTTAGCTGTTTAAGTTCCTTTACCAGCTACATTCAAATAACATGGACAATGATAGGATTATATTGTTACAGCAACTCTGTACTTGCCTTAAAAACAAAGAGCACATTATTCAAAGACCTTAAGTGGTGCACAGGAGAGAAAAAAAGACACGGTTTCTAACGCTGCTGAAAGATTATCACTTTATTGAAATTAAACTGGGGTTGTAAACTTACCTGTGCAACGGTGTGAGTTGCATGGATGACAGGATATACCCCGAGCACAGCCGACACACAAGACTGATAACCAACATAATACCCGATTCGGAAAGCGTCCATAATCAGCGAAAGGAGTGCAAGGAGAGTCAAACCACCTACCGAGAGAAAAGAGACAGAGATCAAGTTATTAACTGTACTAATAAAATAAAACAAATCAAAGTTCACTTTCTAAAAACAAATTAATCCTCCATCTCTGTTTCAGTTGTCAAACAAAACCATTTACAAAGATTTTGACTGCGGATTGCTTGAAGAAATAAAGTGTTGTTATTTTCCAAACACTTTGAAATGAATGGCACACGTATCTTAAGCATTTTCTTCTGTGATCTCACAATCTCACCTCTTATCCAGCATGTGGTGGCGTGGACATCTTTCTCGGTCCTCGTGCTCTTCTGTCTGTCCCGCACCAGGATGTACCACATCATCCAGATCAGCTGGAGGATCATGAGGCAGGTGGCAAAGGACAGCAGGTGCTCTTCCTTGACAGAGGGGTCATGATGCGCAATGGCCAGCATCAGCGCCGCCCCGATCAGCAACAAGTTTGTCCCGTACTGACCGCTGAGGATCTCTGCGTTCTTCCTCGGGTAGTCCCCTGACAGGCTGAGTTTTAGTTTGGTGAAAATCTTCTTGTCGTGCTCGGAGCTGGACGACGACGAGGAGCTGTGGCAATACTTGTTCAGACACATAATATCCAGGCCGCTGTGCTCCACCATGGTTGGAGTCATGTGTAAAAACAGCAGTGCTGAGAGAAGAGCAAAGTCAAAGCCGTGCGCTATAAGTGCGGTTGAGGGAGGCCAGGTGCGTAACCTGTTGCTACAAGGTGGGGATTCAGACGGATAGGTACCGTGCCAAACATGCATTCAATCTTCAAGGTCCGGCTCAGTGGTCACGCATAGTTTCCATGTCCAGCCTTGCTGAGGATGGGCTTGATAGATGCCATTGTCATCTTGTAACCCTGAAACTGAAATATGTGGTCGTGTAGCAGGCTCGCTGAGTCACTGAAAATGGGGGATTGCGTTTCAGTATTTGGTGATCCCAGATCCCCGTCTTCTTGAAACTCCCATATGTTTCAAAGAAATAGCTGAGCTTGCTTTGCCAACCATTCACTGCCTAAAGAAGCAAAAACTCTAAGCGCTGGGTTATCCACAATAACAGAAAAAAAAACGAGCTTCGTCCAAATCCAACTCTTCTGTGCAGCTGCCAGACAGTCTTTCCAAGTCTGCTGAAATCCTTTCAGGGTGGCTATCGGGTGTTAAGCGTACATGCTTGGATGAGATGAAAGAGAAGATGACATTTCACAAATCTGCCATTTTTGCACACTTTAGGGGAGTGACCTGTCTTGACAGAGCTTCATATCCAAGCGTCACCAAATCAGATCCTCATGTTCACCATTGTGGTAAAGATGTAGTCGTGACAACCTTCGCTTTCAAGTTGGGGGGAAAAGGGGAGGAAGAATCAGATTTCAATCGTCAAATTCACAATGGCTTTTTGTGAGTGGATGTCAAGAAAGAAACCACCCTGGGGGCAGAGACCTCTTATATATGGCCATCTCCTATACTCGGCCTGTGGGGGGGAAACGCGCGCAATCAGCATAACAGTAGGGGGCTGCTCACATAGATTGAGTGCTAATTTGGTCAGTGTGATGTGACGTCAAAGGAAGGTGTAATATATTTACAAACAATTAATTCTTCGTGTCTTTCAAAAAGAAATATGGCATTTCCGTTTAAACAGTACCGATTTTCGAAAGCAAAAATACAGTTAGTGAAATAGATAAAAGCAGCATGGCGACTTTACAGTAGAGCTCATGCTGTAGCCTTCTCACATCCTCAAGCAAGTTAGATTTAAAAATGCTTTTTTAAACAGCTATTGGACCCCTTAAATAATGCAAAAAGACAATTCGTGTAATCTTTAAACAACAGCTTCTTTCGTGTACTGACATCAAAAATACTGTTTTCTCATTTGAAACGTTTACGCACGGATCTACAACAAACAGCCACATGATTAAACACTTGATTTCCTCTTTATTTTACCTGTTTAGCACTGCAGCTTACACACAGGTGACAGAGATAACGTGCCATTACGCACACTTCACTGTTTTGGACTCGTTTTATAACATAACCTGGTTGATTCACACACCACGACACACCCATAGCGTCAGACCTGTCATTTGATGTATGTACTTCAAGTTCAAACATTCATTTGTCTATTTTTCTTCAGTTGTCCGTTTGCATTCTGCGCCTGACGCACACGGAAGAAACGCGGCTATTGACTGACGCGTGCGTAAAATGTGTTTTTGAGTTGATTAACAGTAGTTGGGGAAGATTCTTGGCCTCCTTCAGGCTTTGGAGAGACTCTAAATCTATTTAACTAATATGAGAGGCCCGTTAGCCTATCAGGAGAAACTTTCCACAACACAATCATGAGCATTGAAACACTGATGAAGTATTACGCTCCGCTATCCGCTGAGTATCGATTTCTTGATCACTGATAATCAGCATAGTTAAAGAAAGAGGGCGATCTATTGATTATCTGTCAGTTTTAACGGGCTTCTGATTAAGTCAGAACATTTTGATTGCATTTTTAAGAGCTCAGTTAAGCTCTTTGTTGTCTGCACTTGTGAACATCCACAAAGTCCAGTTAATTGAGTTTGAGTGCAGTCAGTAACAGTGTGGTCCTCTTTAAAACA
This sequence comes from Amphiprion ocellaris, assembly GCF_022539595.1. Taxonomy (NCBI): domain Eukaryota; kingdom Metazoa; phylum Chordata; class Actinopteri; family Pomacentridae; genus Amphiprion; species Amphiprion ocellaris. Next base: position 19,868,345 of record NC_072770.1, on the reverse strand, counting down.
TGGTCATTTTCAAAAATTATTTTAAAAGATCAAGATTACTGACTAAATTATAATGCGATAAGTTAAACAGTACAAATTGGTCATATTTAGCTGTGTAATTCACATAAGAACAGGACACTGACAAAAATCAATTTTGATTAGTTCTGAGGCTGATTTCTTCATTGACATGTTCTTCTACTTGAAATTTTAAACGCATGACTTTGAGCATTGAAGTCTGTATCACTGTTCCCTCTAAGCTGCGCGATGTTTAGAAAACATCATAGTATAGCCTTTGGTATGAAAAAACACCATCATATACATCGTATGTTGTACAAATAACAAGTCAAAGGAAAGAGACATACATTGTAGAATTGTAGTAATTGTGGGCTGACTGATTTACTGATTATCAGTATTTTATTTTTTTACTGATTTACGGTAATAAATACATTTAAAAATGCCTTTTGCTCTGAAGCTTAATCGACCTGTGTTCGCTCTGTCTTCTGGAGTGATTTGATTGGTTATACGTCATGAATAAAACTCCTTTAACTTAACATCTGTAAACAAAACAAAAACGTATCAACAAAGTTTTCTGTTAGAGTTTGTGTTCTTCTAAGTTTAACTCCAAGATTTTAAATACTTTCATTTACTGCAAATGAACATCTACTCCAAATGTCTCACTAATAATCATTATCAGCCTTAAAAACACACAAAACACCCCACTATACTCGACCAAACTTAGTACAGTCCGGTTCCCCCTTCTATAAATCTGCTTGGAATCTTCCACTTCCTGTTTGTCAAAGTGGCCTTCTACCTGGACAGGTTTTGTTGGAGCTCATGCAACAAACATTTTGGGTAACTGCACTTTAATATGGATGGATGACACTGAATTAGAGTCTGTTTTAATGAGACTGAGTTAAGATGTGTAGCTCTGTCATTAAATAGTAAATTATTTCTCAGAATTCACAGAAAAAAGTCTGAAATGTTTGCTAGGTTAGCGTCCCACATGTTCTTTGGCTCAGCTAAAGCTAACTCTCTCCAACATGTGGATCTCTTGAGTTGCTTGTTGTTAAAATATCTTGCTAGAGGTGCTGAAGCTTAGAAAGTCTGAGATGTTTGTTCAAAATAAGCTCATTCTCAAGTCTTATCTGAACTGTCCTCTTTTGTTTGAACTTTCCCTAAACTTAGGAGTTAATGACAGAGCAGCACATCCAGACTCAGTCTCATTTATGTAGAGATTAAACTTTAGTGTCATTCATTGACGTTAAAGTGCAGTTTTTCAAATGTTTGTTGCACATGCTCCCGACCAAACCAGTCCAGGTGGAAGACAATGTGAAGAGAAAGCTCCAGAGGATGAATATCACACATTTACATTGGAAATAAATGTCCTTTAATTAGACATTGTCATGCAAAAGTTGGATTTCCCTTTAATGATGTTCAAATCTCTGTTGAATGTTTTGTTGATGTTGGTTTCTAAATGTTTTTTGACACTCGGCCCCAAAGATTAAAACCTTCTACGTCTAATAAGCTGCAACAATTCACACATTATCAACTATCTTCCTGACTAAACTAAGATAAAAAGTGAAAAACTGCCTGATTCCTGCATCATGAATGTAAATCTTTTTGGTTTTTATGACAGTAAACTGAATATATTTGGGTTTGACATTTTATAAACCAAAACAAGAAATGATTTAATGGAGAAAACAATCAACAGATTAATGGACAAAGAAAATGTGTTTTCCAACATATATGGCTGAATTACTCCAACATTACAAGATACATACAATTTTAATTCAATTTTATTTATATAATGCCAAATACAGGTGAAATTGTCTCAAAACACTTTATTTTTATATTTTTTGTCATATTTAAAATATAACAAAGTAAGAAATTTAAACCTCTTGACTAATCCAATTTATTACTTGGTTTTTAAGAGACTAATCGACAATGAAAATAACTTTCTCCACTAAAACTAATAAACATGAGGTCAAATAGAAGGAACAGTTTTAAATACTGCAGTCCCACGATGACAAGAATAAAGTTTGTCAACAAAAACTAAATCTGCTGGTGGATTCCATGAAAGTCCTAATAAATGATAATAAAGTGGGATACTAAAGGTTTGTGGTGCTAAAAATGTCAAAGTAAAGATATCAAGTTGAACATGTGGATGGAGGTTGATAAAAGCTGACCTCCCTTCATTTCTCTGGAGTTAACTCCATGGATTTTATGGATGGTGGTTAAAGACCTGCTCTTCTAGTCGTCGTCCTTCTAGTCGCTGTAAAAAGTCACTCCATCCTGGCCGACTTCAACACCTCTTCATGACAACTTGTTCTGCCTCTGACCTCGTGGAAACTCCAGAAACTCGGGAAAACCCATCGAGACTCGAAGAACTCGTGGAGACTCGAAGAACTCGTCGGGCGGGGGAAGGTGTGGTGGGCGGTGAGGGGAGGTGGGGGAGTAGAGGGGGGAGGCCGCCACCCACCTCCCCGCCTACTCTCCGCCCTGACTCCACCCAGACTCCGCCTTGGCTCTGCCCATGTGGTCACTTCACGAACTACGATGTCAAAGGGACGACGAATTTATTTCTTTTTATCTGATCTGTAGCTCAGTGAGTTAAGGATTTGCCTGTGGAGCTGCAGGTCGCTGGTTCAAGACCAGACCCTTCTTAAATTTTCCCAAAATTCTGACAAAGACAAAGAAAGAAAATTGCCACTGCTGGGTCTTGAACCTGCGACCTTCCACTTGGTAGTCCTCTTCTTATCCCCCTGAGCTATTCGCTCAGATACTAATTCTTCTTTTTTTTGCGTATTTATCATCTATTTTTTATCGTTTTTCGGGTTTTTTTTTAACTCAGGTCTCGACTCGACCGTTTTTCTCAGGAGGTTGGGCTTCAGCCTTTGTGCTGGAGGGTGGAACCCTCAGTTCCAAGACTTTCCAAAGCCTCCAGACCTCCCGAGTCCTCAGGACCTGAGCTTTCACACAGTCTGAGGGCTGAAATTTTCTAAGTCCCACAGTAGTTCTCTGTTAGATTGAACTTCCAGACAGTCCAAGGACTGATATCTTCTAAGTTCCTGAGTAGTTCTCTGTTAGTTTGAACCTTCAGACAGTCTGAGGACTGAAGTTTTAAAAGTTTCTCAGTACTTCTCTGTTAGTTTGAACTTTCTGGTTAACAGAAGCCTTAAAAGTTGTGACCATGAGTCTTGATTTCACATTTAGATCATCCATCTGAGTTCTTCTCAGACCTTCACCTGTGGGTTTTTTAGAAATCCTCAACAAACTTTGATTGTCTTCACTGAACAGTAAAGTTTGTGGAGATCAGAAGGTAACGTTAGTTTGATAAATGCCTTCAACTACTAGTAGACTTTATCTGGAAAGCAGTTTTCTGAAATGAGTTCTTAGTAAATCTATCCAAAATCAAACCAAGAGCATAGAAAGAGGAAATGTTTGAAGAAACAACTTGATGTTTTCATTTCAGACTAGAAAACGCTTTAAGACCTTCATCTGTTTTTGCTCTTTTTGATCGTTTTATTGTCTCTTCTGTTTAATTTGATCTTCTAAAGTCTAACTGGTGTCTTTTCAAATGTTTTGTCTTTAGTTTGATTCTTCTTAAACATTTAGTTTTGCTCTTTTCTCACCTTTTATTCTTTTCTAATATCTGATTTGATTTCCAAATGTTTTGTCTTTTTAATGTTTAATTGTTTTTTCAAATGTTTCATCGGCTTGAGTTTTTTTTTCTTTCCCAATATTTAATGTTTCGATTAAATCTTTGTTTTTCTTTTTAAATGTTTTACCACCTTTTAATGTTTAATTTTCTTTTTAAATGCTTCATTGTATTTTCTATTTAATTCCTATTTGAAGTTTTATTGTCTTTAAGATGTAATTTTGTAATTAAACATTTAATTTTTGAATTAAGTGTTTTGTCTTTTTAAAGGTTTAATAGAGTTAAACATTAAATACAATTAAATGATATTAAACAGACAAAATATTGAATTAGATAATTCAACAAGATACAATACATGTCATTATGAAATTAAACAAAATTTTTAAAATACAAATATTAAAAATTACAGATAAAATATTTTCGACAATTAAACATTTAAAAAATACAATTAAACAAGAAGAATATGAAACATTTAAAAAATACAAAACATTTAATTAGATTATTAAACCTTTAAAAAGACAAAACATTTAATTCAAAAATTAAATGTTTAATTAGAAAATTACATCTTAAATTTCTTAAATATTTTTAATAATAAAACTTTTAAAAAGTTTTACTATATTAATTTTTTCCTTTGATTTAATTGCTTTTTGTTATGTCGTTATTTCTTTAATCTTCTTTTTCTGTCAAGATTTTAACCCCAACTTTAAAAATGAAATAAACCTTGTCACAATCATGAGTTAGTCAATTATTCAGTTTATCAATTCAACTTTATTTGTTTAGCACCTTTTACACAGATGACAAAACTAAACAAGCAAAGAGAAAAAACTATGCTAAAACTATGATTAAAACTCAAAAACATTAAAAAAAACAAAAAAAATCACATGGTAATAAAATGTGTTGTGTCCAGGGGATGGAGGGAGTTTATTGAAGTCTTCTTGGGCTCACATGGTAAATCATTTAAAATATAAACTTGATATTCAGTCTAAGGAAACTGCAGAGCAACAGAAGAACCAACATTATCTCCTGTTTTCTCCTTTAATGAGTCGACTCTTCTTGTGCTTTCAGACCAAAGAACTACAGACTCTTCACAACCTGCTCAAACTCTTGGTACAGGACCTCACCACACGGGTCAAGAAGGTTTCTGTCTCATTTCTACTCTGAAGCTCACCTTCTCCTGCTCAAACTGCTGATAAATGTTTCTGCTGCTCTAAAGTCTGGTCTCCAGAACTTCCTAAAAACTCTCAAAGTCTCTTCTGCTGCAGGTTGCTTTGTAGAACTGTTCCAGAAAACCTCACTAAACCACATGGAGGGGCCTCAAGATAGTCGTCCAAATGAAACCATATAAAAACCAAACTAACACAACCCAAACGCTAAAGTCTCCTGCAGCCTACCAGAGAACCTCTGAGAACAGAGAATCAGGACAGGAACTCTTACCTTCTGGACAACCAACGTTGGTTCACAAACAAGAATACAGAATGTGTCTGACCAAAAACCTCTAAAGACTCACTACAGCCAGGATAAAGACACAACTCAGCTGCACCAAATCCACTAATCACTGCACACGTTAGCACCATGTGCTAACTGTGGCTAAAGAACCACATTTACCAAGACAACTATCCAGCACAAAGCCCTAAAACACACCAAGAAACACATTAAAGACGATTTTACTGCTGGAAGCTGCAAGCCAACGCCTAAAGAACAAACTAAAGCAATGGAGCCAAACCCGGTTCATTGGTGAAGAGAAACAGAGGAAATGTTTGTCTGCAGCTAAATAAAGCAGGAAGACACTGAGCTGCTCAGGTGTTCCTGATAACGCCAAGCAGCCACCTGGACAGCCAATAGGAACACAGCTTCCTGGAAGTCCAGAGGGCTGGCTTAGTGAAGGAAATTTAGTTTAAAGTTGAAGCAGAAAGTTAACAAAGAAAGTTGAAAACCACCTTCTGATACCTGAAATCTCTGAGTTTTCACACAAAGAACACCTGAACATGTCAAACTGGTTCCATAGCAGAACCATCATTGTAAAAATGTCATAGTATGGTGTGTTGCTCAAAAAACATTAGGACCCGGCTGTCAGGGTACAAACATGTAAGAAACATGAGAACAGAGAGAATCCAACCAGTAGGTCACAGTTTATCATCCCCCAGTCATCTCCTGAAGTCCATATGGTGAGAGACATCAGTATCTGGTTGTTAATTTACCAGAGGATGCTTATAATCATGCTGATGTGGTCTGTACTCTACAGTATTTTAGTGACTCAATAAATGCCTAAGTTGTTTTTTTTAAAAATGCTTTTTAGTTTTTAATAAACATTTAAGAGCCTATATGTAATCAATAAATGGCCTTTGCCTATCTTAAGAAAAAATCACTCACAACTCTGGTATGTTAACAGTACTAAATAAATCAATAAATACATGCATACACACAAAAATAAGTTAATACATTAACTGTGTTAAGATAAGATTTAGATTTTTAAAAAAGTTGTTTATGTGTATGTATATTCACAGATTCGGACTTCCAGCATCAATAACTCGTTAGATATAGGTTGTCAAAACATAAACGGTGCCTCTTTCCCATTGTTGCAAGGCAGACAATGTGCTACAAGCCCAGTTTTATCAAAAGTAGCTGTCTTTCAAGCTACAGGAATAACATTGGTGTCTATGGAGTGAACAGGGTCCGTCTGCAATTTGCAAAACCGCTGCAACAGTAAAGAGAGACAAATATTCAATAACTTCACTCTTATATATTGTAGTGTCACTAAAATCACTGCAGCCTTCAACTGGCTCCTGTTGACAAAGTGTTTTAACAGAAATGTAAATGCTGTAATTTGATTCTTTTAATGAACCATGGAACTTGAATGGATGTGATGCTGGTGTGACCACAGTGCACACGTCTGATGTTGCTCACAGTGGTCCAAGGGACGCTCAGGGAGTTTGTGTGTTTGCTCAGACTCATGAAAAATTACAGGGAACATTGGTCTGTATTGTGGCATTGTTGCTTTTACTTAAGTAAAAATCTCCATAGCTTACTTCTTCCACCACTGCTGTTCACTATAACTACTTAAACTATTGTCAACACGCTGGAATGACAGTCAAACAAAAGTCAAACTAAAAGGAAAATGCAAATAGATCCACCTTTTTCAAATGTACAACTGTTTATGTTCACTGTGTGCACTTGGTGACTAATTAAAAAATGAACATACATGCATTAATATTTGTCTCAGTTTGTAAGAAACGGCATTATAACATTCACATAGATGCAATTTATCTCAGGGATATTGCACTACATGATATTTTACCAGTGCATAAATTGTTGAGTCCCTACCTTATTTAAATGAATTGCTGATAATAATAGACCAGGAGAAAGAAAAAAACTTCTCATGAAGCGTCATCTCGGTCACATGAGCTGTTAATCAAGTCGGGTCAAGAGTTTGGAAATAGGGGGAGGTTTTGTCTCACGTCCAACTGCTGTACCTATAAAATAACAGCTTAGCCACAGTTGTGCTCTATGCTTGGTAATAAGTTTATGCATTCATTCAAGTTAGTTCCAAAAGTTTACTGAAGAAAAAAAAAATCACTGTACAGAATATAAGCAGAAGTTTTTTACATTCTTCATCACAAACCATTAAAGAAAAATAAAAGCTATTACAAAACTTTGTTGGTTTCCTTGCGCAGTTATAAATAGTGGAACATCTCCTAGCACAGTATTTCTCCACATTTTGCTAGAGATAAGCACAGCAGGTAAACTGCAGATAATAACAAGAAGAAACACAAGTTTGTTTTTAACGGAGTGCTTTTCAAAATCCGTAAAGATACTTCAAAAGTTCAAAAGATTTTTAACACTGAAACAAGGATGTAGCATAGAAAATTAGTCACATTAAAAGCAGTTCTAAAAACAGTGAGCTTTGATGAAATTCTTGAACATAGAACTTGTTGCAGTCATAGATGTGTTTGGGGAGAGCATTTCAGAGGTAAAGTGGAGAAAGCCTCGTCGCCTCCAGAACTGGTGCTTGGTCCTAGAAAGTGGAGACAGAAGGAGGATGTCAGAGGATGACAGTGGAGCAGATTGAGGAGGACAAGAGCGTTACACTGTGTCTGTGGTGTGCGCGTCAGTGGAGGCTATTTAATAAGGGGGATGATGTGGTTGCAAGAGTGGAAATGGGTGAGCAGCTGAGTATCCAATGAAATTTGTTATTTAGGTTCTTTCTTTGGCAAAACACTAAAATGTAGGTTCAGAAACTCTTATCTATCTCTAAATTCACTGCAGACGTGCCTCAGCTAAAACCACCAATTCTTCTAATTCTATCCTCCCCCCCCCTCATTCCCACTCTCACGCAACCAGTCGAGGCAGATGACTGCTTTCCCTGGGCCTGGTTCTGTTGGAGTTTTTTTCCCCCCTCCCTATTATATATTTTTTTTCCTTTCTACCGTCGCTCATATTTAATCCAAAGGCAATTTTGGGTTGTTGGGTTTTCTGTTTGAATTAATTGAATTAATTCTCAGAAATAGAAATATAAGCAGAATATGTAAACCTGTTAAAAGTGTGAGAGACCATCAAGACAACGTTACTGTCACTGAATCTAATTTTTCTATTCTAATTGTATTTTTACAGTATAACTACCTTTAGAGCATACATATCTTCATCATATAAGTATAGAGTATACTTCCAACAAATTGTGTGTTTCAAAAGACAAGCACTGCTAACTTTAAATATGTTGTAATATTGAGTCCTGTGTTTAATGTAAGTGCTGAAAGGGAGATGCTATGTCAGTAAACCATTCTAGTATGTATGTCTGTGAAAAGATAAGTAGTGGTATTTTGATTTTGGTGGTGGAGTATCATGCAGTGACGTTTTTTTCAATGGTGCTGGCAACTTGAGCACTGTATAAGAAATATACGTAAGCAATGGAGAAACTCCAAAAACTAAACTAACCAGCAGGGCTAAATTGGGATTATTTAAAGGTATGAAGTACTGAGATTAAAGTTGTAATCAATATTGAGCAAGACTGCACTTCACATTTAATACCATATAGAAGTTTTCTTAACTTTACTTTTAAACACTTTTGCACAGTTCTGTGTATCTTCAATGATTTCAAGGCAAATATAACGTTGTTAGTTTTGTGAAAATTAAAATTATCATAGCAAAGTGTTTATATATGAATAAAAAAACTAAAACATTATCCCCACCTGTCGCATTCATCCACACATAGAGATCAACATGACGACGCCCATGAACTGTGTGAAGAGGATCAGTGGAGTGAAGAAGGACCACACTGGCCACAAAGCAATGTTAAAGCTGCAGAAGACATAAGAGGTGTTCAGAAGTAATTCATTGCACCCAGGGTCTCCCTAGGATGAATGTGAAAGGCAAAAAACACTAAATATTCTATACATTGCACACTGTTAGTGGCAGGTCAAGTACTGTAATTACATTATGTGCTTTTTCTACATTTGTGAAGAATTCAGAAGTACACAACAACCCTGTTACATACTTGGATGTGCTTTTTTTGTAGGTGTTTTAAATGTAAACACAAAAAACATTTTAAAACAATCACCTAAACTTGTTATTTAAAGAACTGTGACCAGTATAAGTGCAGAGGTGGGCTGAATGAATAATTGATTTCAAATCAAAAGCGCAATTTGAAACAATTTAGTATATATTTCATACAGCACATCTCTGCACTTTTAAACTTTATTTTTATTTTTTCTGTTAAAAAATTTTGCCACCCTTGTATATATTGTAAATAAAACTGCTGTAACAATGTAAATTTCCCCTGGAGTGGGGAGAAATAAAGAACTTTATCTTATCTTATCTTATCTTAAACCAGGACTGTTGTGTTAATGGTTTTACAAATTCATGTCATCCACTGGTGTGACACTCACGCTTTTGATTTCAACTCATCGGACACAACATGTTAAATCTTTAACACCCTGAAGCTGAACTGAGGCTTGACTTTATGATATATTGCAAATCACAATCACAACATCTGTCAGAAAAATCACAATCAGATTTTTTTTTTCATGATGTTCAGCCCTAGTGCAGAGCATTACATAAAGTTTATTGCTATTACTTATTGGACAGCCAATGAGCTAATTCTGTCTCTCATCATGCTACCAGAGAATATACAGCCGTTCACATAAGTACATTTAAAGATGCAACATAAAGTATTTATCTTTATCTTTTGTGGGGCAGTTAAAACATAAATCTTTTGCTGTAATTTCTGCGGTGACATGCTAAAGTTTATCTGTTATTCTAAAATCATAGTGATGTGAGCCAATTACAGACTTGTTCAGTTTCTTTCTTAGAGTTTTACCTGCATGATGCTGCAATAAATGCTGCAGTAGTGATGGGAGGAACAGCAGGATACTCTTGGTCGTAGTGCTGGATGCCTTTGTACCACTCCAGGTACACAATGCAAAACATGGCCAGAGACAAACAGATCCCAAGAAGTATCAGACCGACATTGAACCACCAGCTGGAAAAACAGGGATAAAAATGATGATCATTTATACAACAGCTGAAGGCAGTTTATTCAAGCTATTTGAATTGAATTGAAAATGGACGAGAAACTGAGTTAGAAATACACAGGAAGGAACCATATCAAAACAGAGCTTCCTAGTTTCAGAGGTCTCGTCAGTATCGTAACTGTAATACAACAAACAAAAAAAACTTCTCTCTCTTTTATATATATATTTTTTTTTTTTTTAAATCGTGATCAAGCACCTTTCACGACCACAAAGGCTTTTCCAAAACAGTGCTTCCCCTAGGTTGACTGCTCTGGAGGGGGCGGATGGGCATGACCCACTTTCAACACTCACCAGGAGTTATTGAAAGTGAGTCATGCAGCAAGACAACATCCCAGCTGTCGTCCAAGTTGTTCTATCAAAGAATGGTTAAATAAAAATAAAGTTTGTGTTTTGGAAAGGCCAAGTCAAAGTGCTGACCTTAATCCAACTGAAATGTTGTAGAATAACATGAACGGAGCGGTTCATGCGAGGGGACCCACCAACATCCCTGAGCTGAAGCTGTTCTGTACATAAAAATGGGCTAAAATTTCTACAAGTCGATATGCAGGACTGATTAAAAGTTAGCAACAGCATGCAGTAGCAGATATTCCTCCACAAGGGGGGTCACAGATGATACTGAAAGCAAAGCTGGGTAATTTTTTCCCATAATTCTAAAGGTAGGTAGGTCGTCTATAATTGAATCCAGATCTGATACCTTTATGGTGTTTTATCAACTTTACCACACAGAACATATGATGTAGTAGTAATCTAATACATAGGAAGTAGAGAATGAAGGTCTGTAATAAATTAGTGTTGATCAATCACCTTTTGATATCTTCATTTTCCACGATGTTGTGGAAGAAATCCACATAGTAGGTCACAGCTACAGATGTCACAATCCAGAAGACAGAGTGTCTGTTAATGCGAGGTAGTGGTTTGGCATCTTTTTCCTCCTGACCTGAAAGATAATGAAAAATGAAGAGAGTTTACTTTAAGAGCATGCTTCATTGTACAAAGCTTAATTATTACTTGACACTTTAAATGCTCAGAAACTGTAACTCCAAGTGTTTTACCAATCATTAGATGCTTACATCTCTATCAAAACTATGGTAATATTCAACAATACTGTATGGCATGACTCAAATTATGCTGGCTAAGAGGCACTGACAGAGTAACAGTATATCATTGAATTTACAACCAAATATGAGATTTGTCTTGCCCTAATAGAATGTGCTAAATCCCTGCCTTTCAGATTTAAGCAGCTTTTGAGGTGAAACTGATAGGTTTCTTTGAGATAATCTTGCTTCTCAGAGACCTATTAATCTCTATAATTTACTGGTTGATTAAACGTATCAGAGCCCGTTGCTGGCTGCTGAAGTGGTCAGGCATGCTGGGCTACTCTGTGCAGAGTTCACAATGAACTTGACGCCCTTGACAAGCTGCTGGACTACATCTTTCATCAAACTTATGCCATGCTAGTCTATCTTCTGTACAACTCATACAAGATTATAGTAAATCATCTTGCCAGAAGGACCACTGATTGTATGTATTAATGTCTACACGCCATTAATAAAAACTTGAACAACTGTTTGGTTATATTACTATTATCAGCTTACACTGGCAATGACATGACCCTTGGATTGGGAACAGCGTAGGAGTAGGGTTTCCCTGTATTATGTTGCCGAGCTGACACAGCGGTTGTTCACAGTCAAAACAATCAAGAATTGCTGGACTTCTGCCAGTGAGGGCCTCAAAGTTGGACAATTGTCCACTGTGCAGGCTGCCCACAAGACAGCATTAGAATAAAATGATGCAGTCACAATTTCCAACCGTTGTGCTATATTTTAAAGAGTTAGCTTAGAGTTGAATTAACTGTGGCTTTGTGAAGGAAAACACCAAGTTGTTTGAGCTCTAACGAGCATATGGACAAAAGTTACCAGCAACGTTTGCTCTAGTTAGTAGCAGTATTAGTGTCAAATAAGTCTGATTTTTATTAATTTGACACAGTTTTACGTAAAGCACACCAGAGCTTTAACGCTAATTGAGTTTGTAACGGTAACGTTGCCTGTCGGTGTTCATAGCTCAGTGAGAAAACTAGTTAAAAATTGGCTAATAACGTTAGCGACCACCATTTTTATGAAGCTTACTCTTTTCATCTTCGTCACCCGACGTCGTTGTTTGCATAAGAAACTCGGCATCTCTCTTAAATCGATTCCGCAACGTTGCAAGCTCACTGTCGTTAAGCATTGTGTTGATGCTATTACCTTACATTAGCGCTAAAGTGTTATGAGAAGGCGCTTCCTGTTTGACACAGAGTCGCCTTTTTATGACGTAATCTAGATACACTTGTAGTTTTTTTTTTACGTTGACAGAATTTTACCAATGTCAAAGCACGGACAGAAAAGCAAAATGTACGACACATAAATTAGCAAATTAACAGATTTAAAAACCTATTTCAAAATGTGCTCTAATTACATGTTTAAAAAAAATAGTATATGTCAAGCAAAAACAAAAAAAAAACTAGTAATGTCCTCGTACATTTTTATTCCTCATCATACATTAAAGAAAATACATATTGTCAGTAATTTTATACTTTAATGTATTTTTGTTATTAATATGTAAATTATGCAGAAACTAAAAGAGCAAGTGTCCATCAGAGTTACTTATTCCAATATATGGTACTCCTGCCCTCCAAAAACAAGAGCCAAAAGTAGTCACACTCAATTTTACAGGGAAGTTTATCTCTCATACCCCTCCCAGTAGAGGGAAAAATATTCTCTCACTGTTTTCTCTAGCTGTTCCATTAACAAGGTAGGCCTGTGGAGGCCAAGGTACTCCAAGGCCTCCACAGATCTATTTGTGTGGGCCGTCAAGAGACAAGATAAGGCCTCATTGCAATCCAAGACTTCAGGGTCAAACAGGCCTCCTGACACAAGAGTGGATGAGAAACAACCTCTACATGTGAGAGCACATAGTGATTGAGCGAAACATCCAGAAGAATATCATACCTTAGTACTAAAATGTAGCAAAAGCAGTCAAATACAGAATTTCAATCACAGGTAATTGTGCGAATAAACAGGGGCACAAGGTGTAAATATAAAATGTGGTTGAATGTCTATTTGGTACCAAACTCTGTGGGACTGACAGAATAAAAGTGGCAAAGTATCTTTTAACTTTACACAAAGGGGATCAACCAAATTAGACAAATAGCCTGGGAAATTTAAAGAAACAACAACTTCTAGGGTAACTGAGGATAGAATTTGCATAAAAAGAGTGTACCTTTGCTACCATTCCTCATAAAGTTTGCAGAATGCATAGTAGCTGGCGGTATTCCAAAGCTCATCTTGAATGTATACCTTTACATAGCGCTGGCAAGAATCTGACACTGCTGATACTGCTGTTCTGCTTCTGAACTCCCTGAATTAAAAACTTTCTGCAAGGCAAAGACAGGGCTTGTACAGAGAAGAAAAGTGAATACTTTATGGTTGGTTGCTACCACTATTCTGTATGTCAGAAGGAAAAGACTGACAATTACCCACTTTTGTCAGCTTGCATGTATTTGCAATGTGTGCAATTTGCAATTAAACAAAATTACAATTATTGCACTAAAGTGTAAGAATCCTGCAGCAAAGTCATCCACTTTTATGAAGGTTAGAATGTTCAGTTCTTGTTTGAAAAAAGGGGTTGCTTTGTTTGTTAATTACGTAGGATTTTTAAATGCTATTTCTATGTTTTTGTAGCACTGAGAGTACTCTCAAGAGATCAATGTGTTGCTCCTGCATGTAATCACCTTTAGAAAAATCTTAAAGGTAACAGGGTTGTATTTGTAGTTGTTTTGCTTCCATAAGAAATCCTTGTTCTTTTGTTCTCAGGGTCTCAGTGTAATCATTGATGAGGATCTAAATTTCAGCAGCCACATCAGAACTGTTACAAAATCCTCAATCTGGCATCTTAAAAACATAAAAAAAACAGAAACTATGCATCCTAGCAAGATTTTAAACAACTCTTTAATGCTTTTATTACTTTTAGAGTGGACTACTGTAATGCACTCATTATTAGTCTCCCAAATAAGGCCACTAGATTTTTAGAACTCATTCAAAATTCTGGCACTAGAATACTAACAAACACCACAAAGAGAGAAAACATTACTCTGATTATTAGGTCCCTGCAATGGCTTCTTGTTAAATATAGAATTGAACTTAGGGCGTACTTATTGTCTGTTTGTCTCTGAATGGACCCAAATATATCAGAGATATGTTTGCTGAAGCCTGAAAAGTCTCTCAGATCTGCAGGGACTGGTCTATTAGAGGAGCCCAGAGTTCAAAGCAGAAACGATCAAATTGTGTTTAGTCATTCTGCTGCCTGCTGCTGAAACCAGCTCTATTTGGAACCAAGATTTGACCCAAATCTTATGTCCACTGCATTTATTAATCATTTCTACTTGCATAAAGTCTGATCTAAACTACGTGTGCTTTTATTAAACTGGTTTGCACTTTCATTCACTCAATTTTGAGAATTGTTTTTTCAATTATATTGGATACTTTAGTTTTTTCAGTTGCAATTATTTTACATTTTTTTGTGTGTACTTCATTGAACACTGTTCAGTGTTGTTCTGCTGCATTTCATCTCTTGTATATTTCCCATTTGCCTGTAAAGCACTTTCATTCACTTTGTGTATAAGATGCTACAGATATTATCTTGCTTGTGCAGAAACACCAGATTACAGTACTCCCTAATTCTCTGAGATGTCTCCCTTAGAAGGATGTTAATAAGAGGAGAAATCCTTTGTCATGTTTTGCTACCTCCCAATGACTAGAAGCAGCAGACAATGGAGTTCTCTGTGATATACACAATGTTGTCTACAGAATGACTAAATTGACATTATACCCTGTGCTAAATGCAGTGACCACGTGACTATGCTAGAATGAATAAGCTGAAATAGTAACACAGCAGTATCAGTCTATAACGTTTGGTTATTTGAAAATACAAATAATTTGTTATAGTCTGAGTTTAACAAAGTAAGTTGACCCAAAGTAAGTTGAGATCAGATAATACAGCTGCTATTAATGCCAATGCAGGACATGCTACTGGGCACACAGTTCATCCTGGGATATCTAATGGAAGAAATAAAATGTTGATCTGATTTGTTTTTCCAATAGTAAAAATGGGATTAGTCTGACTATCCTGTGGGATCTGGATTAAAACTGAAGAATTAAGCGCTATTGAGCCCCACTGGACTAGAAAACATCATTTTAATACCAGCAAACTTGAGTAACAGCTTGACTAAAACCCAAAGTATGCAATATACAATTACAGGTAAGCAACGTGATGAATGAGCATCAGTGTTAAACCTGCTGGGATTAGCAGAGCTTCATAAAGCTGGGCAGATTTCCTCCTGTAGCCCCTCCTGTGTGTGTGTGTGTGTGTGTGTGTGTGTGTTTGTACAGGTTAAAGAGACTACTCATTCTAGCCGTGGAAAATCAGACAGCATTAAAACTTCACCTGAGGCTGACACCAAGCATCTTGCTTCTATGGAGCTTCTGTGTCCCTGGCCAAGTGAACCCCGTTCGGGGTGCCGAGGAATGTGCATTAGCTTCGTCCCGTGTGAGAGTCAAATTCACCTCAGGTGCACCTCTCCCATTTCCCTTCCCCCACTCTAACATCCAATCCCACAGATAAGGTGCCATTTCCCAGCCTTACCGTGAGCTTGGAATGTGTAACAGAGCAACCATCTATCACAATTGTCATTTTATACATTAAACAACACTCAAATGCAGTAAGGTAATTTGTAAAAGTCATGCTGACCAGGCCCACTATGCAAGAACAGGACACATAATGCAGTCATAAAATTTTTAATCTTTAAGATTATGTCATCTGTATAAAAGGGAACATGACAGACAACAATGACTTTGAAATTTTAAAAGTCTAGGAAAAACATGCATTACATGCCAAAACGGTGACACAAACAAGTCTACTCTACAAGTCGAACTCTGTCTTTCAAAATTCTGAACTTGGGATTGTTGTTGATCTTCTTGTTGAAAATGGCAAAGACCTCTGTCTCCGTTTTAAAATTCCTATCACCAGTGTAAGAGTAGTAGGCTGTCAATACCTGCAAAAGATGAACAACCTCTTAACATCATGATAAAACAAAGATGATTCTTATTTTGGGAAAATATCTATTAGAACTGCATGCTATGCAAGCTCTGCTTGACAAATAAAGAACTACTGGCTCATGTGCACAGGGAGATTAAAACACTCCATTCCTCACCTTCTTTCTGAGTTTCTTCACAGACAGTTCCTGGTCAGGTGATTTTCTCAGTACTGCCTTGATGTTTCCCTTCCAGTTGAACTTGCCTGAAAGTTGATCAGAAACATAAATTAAGCTTCCAGTATTGACAAAAATCATGAAGTTGTTTCCTTGATGTCAACAAAAGACACAGCACTGACCTCTGGTGGATTTATCATTGAACACAATGATATTTAACAATGTACATCAGTCTATGTTATGTTAGTAACCGTTTTACCTTTGGACACAGCTTCATTCTCAACCTCCTCTGACATATCAGCAGCCTCTGAGTCGTCAACTGGAAAAAGTGCAATCAAAGAGTTAAATAGTAAAGTAAATCCTAAAACACATACTTCAATACTTAAAAAAAGCAGGTAAAAAGAAGGAAAATGGAATGTCATCATAAACTGTCTGAATTCAAATACATGAACATGAATGCACACAGGAGGATGCTGTTACTAAACATTTCCTCTAAATCTTATTAGCCTCCATTTAGCAACCAGACAAAGTTTGCAAAGCTGTAAACCAAGATCCACACGTAAGTATCAAACTGCATTCACAAGTAACCTGCACTGCTAATAATAATATATTCATACAGAAAAGTCACTGGCTGACTATAAAAAATAACAGATCTTGTTAGCTCTGAGAGGACAGTGGTGCAGTGATTAGCATCATGCCTGCATGGGTCTTCTCCAGCTGCTCTGGCTTCTACCCACAGTCAAAAGACAGGCATGGCAGGTTAACTGGAGATTCAAAATAGGCTGCATGTGTGAGTGTAAGCATGTATAGTTGTCTCTTTGTGTTAACCCTACAATGGACTGTCCATGATGTACCCCATTTCTTGCTGAATGCTAACAGACCCCCACAACCCTCTACAGAACAAAGTGTCATGGACATGTAGCCTTTCAGAAAAATTGGACTTACTTCTGGTTTTCTTGAAAGATGTCTCGCTTTCAGCATCATGCCCATACTGCTCTCCATCTCCAGCGTGTTCATAGTTGGCCTTTCTCTTCCTGCCCTTTTTTTCCTTTTTGCCTGCCTGGTCGCCCTCTGGCTCTTGTGCAGCTGCTGCTTCAGCACCTTTTGTTGCTTTCCCATTCTTTTGCCGACGTGCCTCTTTACGCTCCCGTTTGTTCAGCTTCTTAGTCGCAACATCTGGGTGGCCATTCTGTTTTTCAGTTGTATTAGTGTCCACTTTGTCTCTTGCCTCTGTCTGTTTACATGCTTGAGCCTGCTGGGTGGCCTCCGGAGCCTGTCGATAATGGATCGGTAAAGAAAGTAACTTTAGACATTGAAAACACAGGAATCTAATTTATTTTTTCACCTTGATAAAACTCATTGCAGCTGGACAGCAAAGGGAAAACCATACAAAGAAACGTATTTCTGCAATGACAATGTAAACGGCTTCTTCTTTAAATTCAAATAATGCAAAATATAACTAGCCTTCAACCTTGTCTGCTCCAAGCTGTAAGATTAATATTCACTTGAAACACTCAGACAAACAATAACCTTAAGCAGAGTAACTTACACTGTCAGCAGCAGCAAGAATTTCCCACACTTCATCATGTAGATTGGTGTTGGCTATTTTAAGACTGTTTCTCATCCAGTTCTGAGGGGAAAAAAAACAAACATGACAACTGATTAGTCCATGCTTACTCATCCAGATTTCCGCAACGACCACACACCAAAAACTGCAGCCAGGTCAGGTTGCAAGAAATTTCCTTTTTCATTGTCAATTAATTAAAATGAAATAAAATTGTGTCGAAAGTTGATTTGTACCTCCAAAACTCCAAGTTTCTGCTTAAATGTCCACAACCCAAAGACATTCAATTTACTTTTACAGAGAAGTAATGGAACTAGAGAATATTCAAATTTGAGAAGCTGGAATCAGAGAATTCTCATGTTTTTGTTTTAACTTAAATAATTACACAAATTTTAACGGTTGACCATTAACTGATTAATCAAGTATTAAAAGATATATTTAAATAATGTTATAGTTTTAAGCAATACCAACCTGAAACTTGGCTTTCTTTCTCGGTACGTTATCATAGGTACTGACTTGTCTCAGTACATCTCTCAGCTTTGCACTGACTCCTGGCTTGTTCATGGCTTCGTTGATTCTCTTCAGGAAAAGAAACAAACAGAAAGAAAAGCATTTTCATGACTCGTACACATGCTAAATGTTAACAGGGATGGGCACTGTTTCCCTCGGTGTTTACCTGAATCCACTGTTGCTGTTTCACATCCCCTTTATTAGCCTTAGCCTCGTAGCCTTTGCCTCCATACTTCTGATCTTCACTGATACATTTATTGTGGTTTCTGTAGTCATTGCCCCTGTGCAACATACACAAAAATAACATTAACACACATGTAAGTAGCTGGTAGCATCTGGCTAACGTTTTTTTCTGTGATCAGAAAAGGAGAAAATTCGGTCAGTACTTACCAGAAGTCTTTTCCACAGTCGATACAGGACAGGACCTGGCATCCCCGGCACATGTTCACGTGTTTATCAACCTGGGCTTTTTTCAACGACTCACCACACGCGTTGCATGTGAAGAAAACCATTCTTAACGAGTTATCTACTTGGTTGGACTGAAACGAAAACTGTAACTTCACTGAATCTGTAAGTTACACGCGTAACCGAAACCAACGGATACGCTGAAATCGGTATAATCCTTTGATAAAAGCGGGAGCCGACCGTCTGCAGCGCTGATACAAGCTAAAGTTAGCTAAAGGATCGTAGCCTAACCGTAACCAAAGCCAGAAAAATGTTCTGAATAAAGCTGGCAGGAGAAGATTTATCGAAGCGTTTAAATGCCGTCTGCTGCCAGGTTAAATTCGCTTTGCTTCAAATTCGCATTGGAATGCATAATATTCTCGTTTTCTGTTCCATACCGAGAAACTTTTCAAAACACACGTGACTACGTCACCTCTCGGTGGCTACATTATTAGTTTTCCGTGTGGAAAATGCAAACAAAGAAACGTTCTGAGGAGGATGGAAACGATCCTTGTACAAAGCTTGTTCTAACAAAACATATATAGTAACTTCCGGCATGTTAACTAGTTACACTATTTTGACACTTTACAATATATTGCACAGCCGTTGTTTTGAAGTATCTGAATATATGTTTCTGTCTAATGTTTAGGCTGCTCGTAATACAAGTGGTACCAGGAAGTGATGTAATGTTATTACCGTCGAAAAGTGACCCGTCATCCAAATAAAAGGTGGAATCTTTGAGTGTAGGTGTGGATTTGTGGCTACCGTGACCGAATTAACTATAATTAGGGCTAATTATCAGAAGTAAATGTCTTTCTGAAGGGATTTTGTGCTCCAGCGAGTCACTTGTTACACTGCCGCAGTTGGTTAGCCTAGCTTTGTAGTTAGCGTAACAGTTTTCATCCAATTTTTGCATGGGTGGTCTCGTAGCAGAGACACACTGGATTCTGCGCGGTTGTTGAACTAAACATATGAAGATTGTCATTTCAAAAATGTTGCCAGCCCTTGTTGGCTAGCTGACCAGAGTGATGAATAACAACTTTGTGTGCATAGTTGTTGCTTTTGATTTGTGTCCCCGTTGCTAGCTTTGTAATGAAGAAGTTGAGCAGCTGAGTGACCATGGACACTCTGTCCAGCCACAGCTCCTACCTCCTTCAGCAGCTCCAGGAGCAGAGGATCCAGGGGTTGCTCTGTGACTGCATGCTGGTGGTCAAAGGTGTCTGCTTCAAAGCCCACAAAAATGTCCTGGCTGCTTTCAGCTCCTATTTCAGGTGCGGTTAAGTCTTTGTATAAATGACCTTGTCTCCTCTCTGTCTGGTTATACTGTGTATCTTTATGCTGACAACATGATTTTATACCATACAGATACTTTGCAATTAACTGTCAAAAACGTTCAGGCTTCACTGTTTTGCTCAGTTCCAAGTTGCACTCAATAAGCAGGAATTCTAAATTATGCATAATTTCAACCAGAGTTAAAAAACATTGTTGGTACGGATGTTAAAAGAGTTTTCGGGTACAAATATTTGGCAATTGGGATGGTTTCATGATTTTAAAAGTCATGCCTCCACTCCGGTGTGTATTCTACAACAAAAATGTGTTTCTTTTGCAGAAATAAACCATGTTTCCTTTTGCAATGTAGTACAACAACAATAACATTATAATTATACTAACTTTATTTTTTAATTTTATTTATTGTTATCCAGTGTTCTTATATGTGTGCCTACATCTTAAATGAATCAACATCTAATGTAGAAACACATCAGTCCCATTTTTCCATTTTTATCAGTTAGTTGAGCTGTTTCAAAGCAACTTACTGTTTTTCACTGATCCTTCCAGGTCTTTGTTCCAAAACTCCCCCAGTCAGAAGAACGAGGTGTTCAATCTGGTCATTCAGGATGTCAGTGGCATCGGCCAAATACTGGACTACATGTATACCTCCCATCTTGACATTAACCAAGATAATGTACAAGCGCTCCTAGACATCGCTCAGTGTTTGCAGGTTCCAAACGTTCAGAGCATGTGTAATGCTTTCCTCAAGCCTTGTCCTCCACCGGTGGAAATACCTTCATTTTCTCTCCCTGGCATGCTGGGTTCAGAGCACGACTGCCTCTTGGGGAGCAGTCTTCCTCATGATGTTGACCTGCATTGTGCCTCTGAACCCCAGAGGCCTGGCTTCAGCAATGACATGGACAACAACAGAAGGTTGCCAGTGTCTGTGTCTAACAACAGCTCAAACTGTGACATAGCTAGCAGCTCTCAGGCGCCAGTAGAAAAACAGCTAGTTCATGGATACAAGCTCCGTAACTTCTACAGTAAGCAATACTTCAAACAAAGTGCAATTCAGACAAACAGTGCAGCATCAAATCAAGGCCCAGGTCCTTTGGTTGTGGTGGAGGATCAGCAATGTCAGCTCGGGATGAGCCAGGGAGGCAACAACACCCCTGTGAACTCAGGAAACACAGTTCAGCCTCACTCATCTTGCACATCAATGGCAGTGGAAAAGAATCCTGTCTCCTCTTTAACACCCTCAGATAATTTAAACACCCCCAGCTCTGACCCAACAGATTCTATGCTCAACAAGCCAGTACGCCCAAAGAAGGCTGTGTACCTAAAGAAATATAACTACCTCCGGTCGCAGAAGGCTCTGGAGGAGATGTACACTGAATCAGTCGTTGAACCTGTCCTCAGCTGTCCTAAAGAGAGCCACCAAGGGGAGTCTGTAGTCCAGACTGATGTTCCAGAGGCTCCTGTTGAGGACAGCACTGCAGGTAGAGAGGAGGTTCCTGAGACAGCTGCAGATGCACAACTTCCCAGTCCTCCTCCTGTTAACCAAGAGGACCAAACTCTGAAGCCTGCACCAGATCCACCACAGCAAACAGGACACAAGCAGTATTGCTGTGAGGTGTGTGGGAAGATCTTCAAACATCCGAGCAACTTGGAGCTGCACAAGCGCTCACACACTGGTATTTCCTGTTTCTAATTGCTTTGTAAGCACACATTTAGGGTAAATCCTGGGATTAATTGTAATGTTTTTAGACACAAACCTCAATTTTCTGTTGCAGGTGAAAAGCCTTTTCAGTGCAACATTTGTGGGAGAAACTTTTCACAGGTACTTACCGGTGTATTATTCCAAATTTTATTATATCCAATGGTATTCTTAGATCGTGAGATCACTTTGAGATGTCTTGTTGATGTTGTCTTACAGGCTGGAAATTTACAAACACATTTACGACGACATTCTGGAGAGAAACCGTACATCTGTGAGTTATGTGGCAAAAGGTAAATGCCTCGCCTGTGTCACATGTTCATTTATATTCATTTTTAGAAACATTTTTATAATTACAGATTTTTTTCCATAATTGTAGTTGTATATTAAAACAATAAAGATTGGCAGTAGTAATTGATAAATTGAATGACAATAGATATCCATCCATCCATTATCTATACACCGCTTAATCCTCACTAGGGTCATGGGGGGGGCTGGAGCCTATCCCAGCTGACTCGGGCGAAGGCAGGGGACACCCTGGACAGGTCGCCAGTCTGTCGCAGGGCTACATATATAGACAAACAATCACTCACACATTCACACCTACGGGCAATTTAGAGTAATCAATTAACCTCAGCATATTTTTGGACTGTGGGAGGAAGCCGGAGTACCCGGAGAAAACCCACGCATGCACAGGGAGAACATGCAAACTCCATGCAGAAAGATCCCGGGAAAGCCGGGACGCGAACCAGGGATCTTCTCGCTGCAAGGCGAAAGTGCTAACCACTACGCCACTGTGCAGCCCGACAATAGATATATCATTTACTATTTTAGCATGGCGGTTTCAATAAGGCATACTATCTGATGTACTTTCCCTATAGTAAACACACCTAGGAGTTCCCATAGGTGCATTTTAATTGAATGTTCATCTGTGTTTTTCAGCTTTACTGCATCAGGAGATGTCCATCGTCACAAAGTGGTCCACACAGGGGAGAAACCACATCTGTGTGATATATGTGGTCGAGGTATGTGACATCTCTGAAGCAGTAGTCTTCATTATTTCCTTGTTAATATGAATCTATCTCTGAACTTGTAATTGTGTAATTGTTTAAATGAATTTCTTCCTATGCCTAATAGTAGCTTGAGCTGACGTTAGTGATAAATTGCACTTTGTGTATGACAGATGTTTTCTTTGTCATCTCTGTTGCTCAGGATTTAACAACTTGAGCAATCTAAAGGAGCACAAGAGGACTCACGCAACAGACAAAACCTTCACCTGTGACCAGTGTGGAAAGTCCTTCAACACACACAGAAAGCTTCTGAAGCACAAAGCTCGGCATGTTGGGGAGAAACCACACAGCTGTGCCACCTGTGGTAAGAAGCTGCCTTTCTCGTCTCATAAAATGTTATTCTTAATCAGAGTTTATAGATCGTGGCAGTGACATAGAAGAAGTTTTAGTTATATTTTAGCAATAAGAAATTGAACTTTAGCACACAATAATCAACCTCCAGTCTGCAGCTTTAGATAATTTGTACTTAGAGCATAAGATTTTTTGAATATTTTCCTTTTTTAAAAACAAATGAAATTTGTTTCGCTTGTACTCAAACAACTCAGTATGAACATCAGTGTAGAACTGTATTTGCATTTGGCTTCCCAAGTAGTTTGAGTAACTACTTGCCATCAGATATGAAAATCATTTCTCTATCACCGTGTATACACAGGTCCACTCTCAATCTACAAACTAACAAACTCATGGACTTTGAGCCTCATTCCCGCAACATGCATGAGGGTTCTGCTATGGGCTTTTTAATTCTATAATGGTGTTCTTTGCTTTAGGTAGTTGGCTAAAATGTATAAACACTGTAACGTCACAATCAGAAACTGAGCAGCTAATGTAAAAAAAAATAAAAAAATTTTTAAAAAATCCTATTACGTCCTCACTGCCTGTCGGCACCACGGTCCTATTATCACACTTGAACTTGTTTTATGGCACTAGATCCTTGCTTGTGTGGTATCTACTCTCAGATGTACGTCACTTTGGATAAAAGTGTCGGTAAATGAAATTGTAGAATTGTAAATGTAACTGGGAATGGAATTCGAGTCCAAATTCCCTTTCTTAATACTGATGTGTTGTTTCCACGCAATGTGTGGTGGCACAATAGTGTTTCCGATTCTTTCTTTTTACAGAAATTCCAACCCTTCTGAGCTCACAAACTCAAGCATGACAGCTGTGACATCAGTCTGTAAAGTTTTGGTGTTTAGGCTTTAGGGCCCACAGAAACAGCTTCAGCCATGTTTTTCAGTCGTCCCTCTCATGGACTTCTGACAGAATACAGATGTTTCTATTTTAAAAACCAGTCCAGCCATCTACACAGGTGGCCTCACAGCTTCCATTCGTCGAACATTTATGCTTTATGCGTATTTCTAGCATTTTACATGTGTAACTACAGTGATGTTGTGTTAGGCTGTGAGTCTTAATGTGGGCGATCTACAAGAGGCATCCTGTGTAGACGCAGATGGAGCACCTGAGCTGCTGCTGCTGTCCTGTTAACGTGCTGCTCTTATGATGCATTCCATACACACACATATATAAACAGTTTAAAAGTACAAAAACAGAATATAGAAATAATAATAGACTTGGTACACAGTGATATTCCTATTAAATGTTGAGGGGTGCAGTGTTTCTTCTTGTAAGCTCAATAACCTTAACCATAAAAGTCATCTATTGCCATCTACTTTAAAATTGCCTTGTTTTTACAAGTCAAAATGAACAAAACTAAAGTCACGAAAATGTTTGTTGTGAGCTCACCCTGTTAGGCTGTAAAAGCTTGTTTTACATAAATTGAAATATATCTTTAAAGTCAGTATGTAGCTGTAGACACAGTGTTTTACATTCGAGATGTTTTGTGCATAGGGAAGTGTTTCATTGGCTCAGGAGACCTGCAGCGTCACATCCGGTCACACACTGGTGAGAAACCCTACGTCTGTAATACCTGCGGAAAGAGTTTTACCCGGTCAGCCATGTTGAGGAGACATAGCAACATGCACTGCAAGGGGCCTCCGGTCGACAGCCCGGCCACCGTCAACTCTGAGCAGACACATGACTCAGAAGGAGCAGCCTCATTTCCTGAACCTGTGAGCCACAGTAAACCTCCTGCTGCCACCACTGAGCAGCATTTCTCCACTCTGATGCCCCACGCAGGGTTCGAGAAACCCTCATCACCTACTCCTTCATCACCACAAGAAGCACCACATATAGAGACTCCACCTTCCAGTATGCACCTCAGCTCAGCATCTACTCCACTTCCAGAGCTGCGCTCCCTGGTTCCCCCTCACCTCCTCTCATCCAGCCACCAGGACAGAAGTGCAGCCCCACCCACCTCAGACCGTATGAAGCTGACCAAACCACACCTGTCTCAGGAAGCTGTGTATGGTCCATATGTGGAGAATGGGAATATGTCAGTGGAGATGGGCAGAAGCCTGGTGGGGAGGCCCTACCTGCCCCCCACAGACAATCACTGCAGCACACTCACAGGGTCTGGTAGACCGTATAGGTCCAGTGAAGGACAGTTTATCTCCAGCGTAACTCTGTGGGGTCTGGCAATGAAAACTCTGCAGAATGATAATGACATGGATTAGTAAAATGGTCCATCTTCCATCAACATGGCCACGTCGAGGGTGGGATTCTCACCAATGTTTACTCTGTTGCTGAATTAGAGTTTTACCACCTGGGTCATGATTGGTTACAACTGACTTGAATCACAGGACTGGTAGCTCGTAGCAAGAAGCAAGCTTAAAATAGTAATAACATGAATTATTCTTAACTGAAAATGTGTGTTTTTTTGTTTAGAGTTGCTTTTGTTCAAATTAAAGTAAGCGCTTCCCAGTTGTAGTAATGAAATGATTACATCTTCTCATAGAGTTAAAAATCACTGTTCTGCTGCGGTTGTGGTCAAATATTTTTTATTTGCTTTGCAAAGCTCCTAACAGAATGACATGACCCGAAGACAGTAGCAGCCATGTCACTGCTGCTCACATTTTGTAAATGCTAAGGAAAGGTGCTTCAGAGCTTCCATTCTTATCTCCTTTAGCACATTATACACTGTACCATCCCTTACAATTCCTCACGGCAGCAACTTTCATATAATTGTGTAGCCTACAGTAAGCGCAGTTGGATTCTCTTGGCAGCACGTTTGTCTTTTTTCTGCGTCCTCATGAATTCTCTTTCGCTTCTTTCCTTTACCTCATGAAGATTTCCATCGATGTTAATGAACATTTTTTTTAAATGTGAATTTTTTTGAATATCTGACTTCAACCCGTGATCCTCTTCAGGCCACAGTTTAGTCAGTTTTATCACAGCAGGTGTTTATGCTGTATTCAGTGTTCCTCAGAAGACGGGAGTCAAACCTCAACATTACTTTGAGCCTCTGCATATTTGATGTACAAAGTGGGAAAAGACCATCGTGGATTCCAGGTTTTGTTTGTTCCTTTTCTACGAACAGCAAACACTCGTCAACAGACATGTAGTTCACTTAGCTGAAGCAGCTGAAGGTCTTAGGTACACGATAGGTACATTGTCTAGTGTTTTAGACATATAAACTTTAAACTCATTTAAAGTAGATAAGTCGTATTTACTGTCAGTTTACCATGAGTTGGATATTGGGAATTCTGGTTTCCGAGTTTCCCTTAATGCAGCATTAGGGCACCTGCTGTGAAGTCACTGATTAAGGTATGGCTTATTCAGCAACAGCACAAAGCTTGAACGTTATTGCCAGCAGAGAACAACACAGAAGCAGCAATTTTCAGTCTTCTGTGGTTCAGTGTGGATTCACCCTTTAAAGTTCCAGCTCTGAACATCCCAAGATGCATCACAGCTAAATAAAAAGCCACATTTTTTCCCATAATGTATATACTGCACTGCACTTTAAGGTGTAAAAATTTCAATTTATTTTCAACTATCAATGTGAGATTTGAATGTATTATATTCATATAAGAATAAAAGGACTCTCTTGTATTTATTACATGTCTTTGTTTTAATAGAAAACATTTATCATCATATTTCATGTGTAGGTGTATTTGTATTTACACAATATGTGCTGAAAAGAGAATAGGTGGTTATTTCAGTTGAAGTATTCAGCTCAAGCTGAATGCATTTATGTGTCACAAACATTTAAATGACTGATTTTTACATTGGCTTATTATAATCTATGTATGAGTTATTAAAGTATAACTTCAGACTAGATATTATATAAGACCTACTTGATGTAGGTTTGTTCAATTATCTTTATAATTGTTGAAATATGATAAATTGTAGGTGCAGCAGAATGAAGCTGCTGTATCCACAAAACAGGCTTTACTGAGCACCTAAGCCTGCAATTCTAAGTGCTCTGCTGTTGAAAAGACTACAGAGGGAGCCTGAAACCACATATTGCAGCTCATGACTGGATGTGCATGAAAAGTTTGGTAGAAAAATACCCCAGAAACTGAGATCTTAACAGATCTCAACCTCTGATCAGCATCATGGGCAAAGCACAAAACTTAAGACAAAATGTATACAATGTACATATAATGTATTAGTAGAATGTAAGACAGTGCCTGTCCACTAAGGTCATGTGCCTCCAACTATGTAGATAGCTCATGAGATTGTTTTGGTTTCATGGAGGCTGTTGGTGGCATTACTGTCACAAGTGGAATCTTTCCATTCACCCTCCACACATCCAGTAAACACAACAGCAATGTGTTACCCCACTGCAGCATGTGAGACATGGAAAGAGATGGCACTCACTGCAAGATAGGCAGCTGATAATTAGCTATCATTGTCACAACATGCAGTCGCCTTTACTCCATGCCTGCTGGATTAGTCGCCTAGCAACACGTAGGACTAGTGTGTTATCATGGTGTTCATTCTCCTTCATCAGCCTTTGCATCGGTCCTCAAAACAATGATGGACAAGAGGCAGGAAGTCTGAGGAGGAAAGTGACTCCGATGCACCTCTTACATTCAGAGAAGAGAGAGAGAGTGTGTGTGTGTGTGTGTGTGTGTGTGTGTGTGTGTGTGTGTGTGTGTGTGCGTGCGTGCGTGTGTGTGGGGGGGGCAACATAGAAATATCCCAGTATTCTTGCACGTCTCATGGTCCTGTGATATTACTTATATTTAGATGATGATTTTATTTATTTTTTTTTAATATTTGGTTAAGTCATTTTCCTTTGCTGAGAGCTGTTAGGATTTCACCACATGGAGAAGTTCTTCAAACCCTGACAAGCTTGAGGGTGTTCTCACTTTACAGCAGCTACCAAACTGTGAGAGTGTGAAGAAATCCCTTCTGTCCTTCACAAGTTGGAGGCAAAATGCAACTGAACACTAATACTAAACCTAGTTGCTGTATTTCATCAAAATCTCCCAATTTTTCCTTGACTTATTTGGCTACTTAAATTTACAATTTGCCGTGACATTACATAACGAGCTTATTTAACCGTCATACGTAAGTCTGGATGTAAAGAAAATGATTAGCTTGCCTTTGTGCAAAAAAATCCAGCCCTTACAGTTATAATGGGGTAAGATGAGGTGAAAAAATGCCCCATATCCATGTCTATGCCTTCTAAACAAAATTTTAATCAAGACCATACCCTATATCTAATCACTAATTCAGGAAAAGAAAAATCCTTAAGCTCATTACACAAAATCTTTAGCATAAATTACATGGCATTTTTACGTGGATAATCATAGTCACACAAAGGAAATACTGTGGACTGTATTTAATATAGAAACAAATGTGCTTCTTACATATTCATTACGTGGTTCTAACTAGACCAGTGCTCCTCTCCTCCAGAGTGACTTTGAGGGTGAATCCTCTCTCCCCATGACCCACTCTTCTCACTCTTGCTCTCTCTGTGTCGCTCCCTCTCTTTCCGCCATCATGCTAAAGTTAATCCTGATTATGTACGCTGTCTAACTGGTGCAAAATGAGACCCAGCCTAATGCCATTTTACGCAGAAACATTTCCAAAGCCTGTCTTTTGTTCCAATATCTAATCATGTTTCATTGTTTTGTGTTTTCACAGGCATATGAGGATAGGTTTAATTAACAAGTGAGTGTGAAATATAGAAATCCATCCAAATTTGGCCAGCTGTGTCTTTTCACTGCAGAGAATCAGCAGTCAGGTTGAACCTCAGCCGAATATTTGATATTTTTGCTGCTTTTTTAATGTGATTTGATTGTTCATCTTAACATTTGGATCATCCTTAATCATCCTCACCTGTCTTAATGCTATTTTGACTAACAAGACAACAACATTCCCTTTGCTATGTGAATGTCATGGATTTTTTTTTTAAGGTATGTATTTTGCTGCATAGTTTTCATTACTATTGTTAAAGCACTTGTGACTGCATCAGCCCCAGAAGATGTGGACGTGTTCTGGCAGCGGTTCCAGCCGAGCAGTAATTGCTGCAGAGCTGTGGCTTGTTGCTGTGTTGGATGAGATGGATAAGTGGCTGACCTAGTCTCTGCGCTATAATTCCTCTGTGTGTCACAATATAAAAGAGGCTTAAGCGGAGGAGAAGAATGGCGATTGTTCCTAATGTTGCTCTGCTGTCTCTCTCTGCTCTGTTTCATACTGCTTTTCTCTACTCAGACAGCACCTGCTTAGCTCCAGCTGTTCAGACTGCCTCTGATGGTGCTATTAATGCAAGACATGAGGTGTTATTCTAAAACAGCTCCATTCACATGGTGCAACCAGGTACTGTAACGCATTAATCCATTTGAAGAGGTTTGCAGGTGAATGTACACATCCTGTCCACACATACACACAGTCACATCCTGCATCTTTCTCCCTGCTTGTTATCTGCTGTGCTACATCCTCCATATCTTGCTCTCTCCTGCACACTGGCCTTTAGCTACTGTACCCAGGTGTGTTTTCTCCATGGGTCTGCACAGTATACTTCCAGTTTCTTGAGATGCGTTTAGACACCTGTCAGTGTGTGTGACAGGTTATTCTGTTTCCCCCCTCGAGCAAGGAAATGAGGTTGTTTCAGCACATTCATATACAGTAAAGCTTGAGACAGGGAGGGGATGGAGAGTCGGTTTTGCAGCTAATTTATCCGCATTATATTTTGTAATGCTGTTCCAAATATCACAGTCATACACTGCGAGGAAATTGAGAGATGATTGGCTACATCTGGGACCCCCTCTGGTGCTTTGTGCCTATTTGTAGATGTCCCAGCATGTTTAAAGATGTGGCAGCAGCTCTTCACCTCGGGTGTGCTGACAGTAATGAGGAGGCAAAATAGTCACAGCCAGGACAAAGACTCATATCCACTAGGTGAGAACAGGATTAGAAGGAATAGGTTTGACATTTTAGGAAACGCAATTATGTTCTCTCTTGCTGAGAGTTAGAGAGACAGTTAGAGACGATGAGCTTAGCAAAACACTGATACTGGCAATAAACAGGTATACAAACAACCATACAAATAAATGAAACTGGTGGACTCTTGAGGTGTTGACGGATTTTGATACATTTGGACAGAGCTAGGCTAAATATTCCCTGTATTTCCATAGGTTGAGCTATGCTAAACTAAAAACACATAATTAAACTCAACATATGCACCACTGGGAGTCTCACTGTCAGAGTAGCGCAACCCAAGTTTCAGCTAAATTGAGAAAACTTACTGGCTGTATGGCGTCCTATTGCCATATTTATCATGTAATTTTTGTAAGAAAGTAAATTCAAGTTTTTTTTCCCCCACATGTCAAAGTATTCCTTCAAAACAAAACACAACACAAGCATTTTCTTACAAATTATATACCGCTGCTACAACCTTACTCTGTCTAGAATATCCACTATAGCTACTGCTGGCCTACGTTCGAAACTGTTGGGTAATTTAAAATAGAATATGTTTTGTAACCATAGACTGTATATTAAATATGGATGTACACTCTGTGTCTGAAAAGTGAAGCCAATAATGAAGTGCCTCAAACCTACATTCTTTCTAATGACCAACAGTGGGAGAATCCTCTGGGTGCAAACAGAAAGTCTGACTTTATAGAAGTCTATGAGAAATGGGTTTTAATTCTCACTTGATTTATTACCTCAGTAAACATTTTCCTAAATTGTTGATGGCTTCAATCACCAGTTTCAAGCTTCCTTCAATACAGCATTGTCTTAATTTAGTGAATTATTGTATCATTTAGAAGAAAATAAACATGTATTGAGAGCGGGGCTACTGCTGTGATTGACAGGTTGCTGCTGTATTGTTGTGTAAAGTATCTACGAGTTCTCAGTCAAATCCACCTTTCAGTCACTACCTCTGGTTTCAAAAGAGCAAGATGGTGTTGGCCAAATTCTAAACTCGAGATTTTTAAAACTGTAGTCCACAAACCAAAGGGTGACATCATGGTGATTCAGTCTCGTCTTTTAAATGTCATCTATGTGTGAGATTGACATCACTGAGTTGATTTGCTGAATTTGAGACATTAAATTTATTTTGCACTACCAGTCAAAAGTTTGGACACACCTTCTCATTCAATGCTTTTTATTTGTATTATTTTCTACATTGTGGATTAATACTGAAGATCAACACTTTTTTTGTTTGCTGCATATTTCCATATCTATTATGTTATAGTTTTGATGTATTCAGTATTAATCTACAATGTAGAAAATAATTAAATAAAAATCATTGAATGAGAAGGTGTGTCTAAACTTTTGACTGGCAGTGTATTTTGTCTCCACAAGTAAAAGTGAGGAAAATAACAAGTATGCAAAATTTGTTTCTCCTTGTGGCCCTATTCCACTGGCGTCCCCTGGGTTGTCTCATGATAAATCTCGCTTAGCCAGCCCATCATCCTTTACAGAGTGGTCTAGCTAGTGGTCTAGCTGCGCTGCTAGATAATTTTTATTCATAGTACATTTTACACTTTATTGATGATGTGCATTTTGTATGTTAGTATATTTTTTCTGTTGTATTTGTGTTATATTTTATATTTTTGTGCTGTTTCTGCTAAAGGGGGGAAAATGTATTTATTTGTATTTCTTTAAACCAATCAGAATCATGTTGGGCAGAGCTGAACAAAGGATGCAGTTTCTCAAAATGATGACTAGTAGCTTCATCTCATAATCATCAAAGCAACTGATTGGAGATACTCTTAGATGATATGGTATTATTCTGTCACACTACTAGTAATGGACACAGTTAGCTGAGTAAAATATCTGCTCTGTTCTGTTGTTCCATGTTTTTGAACTGCATTTTCCAAGCTTGTAAATGTATCTAGTACCATGGCTACCACTTCTCACACTTCATGTATCACCTCCTGAGAGCCTGAGGTTTTTCTGGGCAAAACACCACCTGCCATGGATGGTTAGAACACCATAAAAACTTTGAATGCTTAAATGATCATCTTGTACTATTTGGGGGAAACAAAAGCCTAAATTACACTGGCAACAGGGTCTCTAAGCCACCAGGGCTGTTGATGGAACAACTGTGAAGCTTATTTGTCTGCTGTGCCCATATTTACATTCTCAAACTGTGCAGTCGGATCAAATGGCAAGCCTTCGTGAACGCCTATGGACAAGCCCCGGCTCATTACATGAAACAGATCGTAACTAAAAGGATGAAGAACACATGAGAGACTTCGTTCCTCTTGTTCAGATCCTTTTGATTTCCTGTGGTGAAAATATTAGCCAATCAGATCCAACAATTTCCTAATCGCATGGACAGAGCCCTTCAGGCAGAGCGTGTGTGTGTGTGTGTGTGTGTGTGTGTGTGTGTGTGTGTGTGTGTGTGTGTGTGTGTGTGTGTGTGTGTGTGTGTGTGTGTGTGTGTGTGTGTGTGTGTAGAGAGAGAGACAGAGAGGAGGGAGACAGTGCAGAGAGAAAATGAAAGAGGAAGGGACGATAGGAGAGATGTTGTAAAATTAGCTACGCTGTCAGAGCAGTTTGCACTTTGCTTTAAAGGAATTGTCATCAGTGGAGCAGACTCAGGGAAGCCCCCCTCGCTCTCTATCATCTCGCCTGCAGTGAGATTCAGGCTTTCTCTCTCTGTCTCCCCCCCCCATGCCTTGGCAAACTCATTAGATGACAAACTGCTCCAGCTCCTTGTGGATAAAAACGCACTCAGACAGCCAGAGATCATCGCACAGAGTTACCTGTTAGTGTGCATCTGTGTATATGTGAAAGAGGGCACGCATGAACAAGGACGTGGTTTCGTTCAGTTTGTCACAGACTGCATAATGTCAGTCTGCAAACACTAAAAGTCACGTTTCCAGTGGGCAAGTGAGGTGCCTTTACTTTGTGAGGCTGCAGCTTCTGAACAATTATTCTCCAGTTTAGGAGGTAGCAGGTGGGTCTGACCCACACCACATAATGCATCTCTGCAAATGAATGTATGAACAGTTTTTTTGACAATAAGAACACAAAAGTATTAACTTTCTTGACAAGGTGTTAGATTATCAGATTTTATCCACTCATGTACCTGCATTCTGAATGGAGCACGGAGAGATCTGTACACAAGCAGAACTGTAGAAATGACAATTTATGGCACTAGTAGGTAGATATGTGTAACTCAAAATGTCTTCCTTTAACAACAACTGATGGTCACACAGTTATTATTATTATTTTCGTTGTTGTTATTTACATTATATTTGATTGTGATATTATAAGGTTTATCATGACAACAGGCTACTCATTAAAGTTTGGGATTATGATGTGCAATCCTGAATAAGAATATTATGAAGGCACTATGCATAGAATTTATGAGAATAAAAAATAATTTTTATTCATAGTAAATTTCACACTTTATTGATGATGTGCATTTTGTATGTTAGCATATATTTTTTCTATTGTATTTGTGTTATATTTTATATTTTACTACTGTGGTGATAATCACTGTAGTCTTTCAGCTTGCTACTGCAACAGCAGAATTTCTCCTTGAGGATCAGTAAAGTATTTCTATTCTATTCTGTATTCTATCAAAGAGTAAATTATGGTTTTGTTCATTTACTAAATAAGCTTCATGAATGTATGATTCCTACTCGTGAAAGTTTGTTTTTTTTTTTTTTTAACCATCAGACCATTTCTTAAGGTTGCAGTTTCAGATTAATTTGAAATGCTCTGTGAATTTACTTTGAAACACAACTGAGCAAAACAAAAGCATCTCATTTATGTGAGCCATACTGCGTTTACATTGGAAGAAACGGGCAAATCTGACAACTCAAATGTCAAATAAAAGCTGCTAAATTGATAAAATATCGGAAAAAGTTCCCACCATTTGCAAAAAAACAAAACAAAACCTGAGGACCTCACTTCCCCTCTCTACAAGCCAATCCCTGCTTGTCTCCTTGGCAAACTACTGTACATCACTCAACAATAACAAACCGACGGGGACTCGGGTTTTTCCGGTCGGACTCGGAATCGGAGCCTAGAGCCGCTGACTATTAACGTGCGACAGACACATCAGTCGGGTCTTGGCTTGCGGTTTGAGGTTTTTGGCGTCCAATTAAACAAGTAATAAGAAGCAAAGTATCCTGCTGCTGCAATGGACACCGCGAACCAGGTGAGCTGATGATAAACGAGCAGAAAGATAAATTTGTCGCATAAATCCTAATTACAGCTCAACTGGCCAGCGTGTCGTTAATTGGTGATGGAGATGAGTATGTTTTTTTAAAATCCTTTTTCTCTTTGTCCTTTACGCAGCTTGCATCTGTTGGGACATTCCAAGTGCTAAAATTACCTCTGGGATTTATCCGTGTTTTGGAGTGGGTGAGTTGGGAACTTACTATTTTGCATACAATAACTTAATTATGCAATGAAAATACACCATGAATTATATAATGCAGGGTTTCTGCTGTGTCGTGGCAGCACTGAAGCGCACTTTTTTTCCCCACATCTGGATTCGATCTCATTTCTGTGTGGTGAAACTTCCAACTTTACGCACATCTTTTGGGTTTTTGCTGTCTGAATAGTGGTGTTTGTGTGACTTCCACACCTTCCCCGCAATCATCTGGGCTATGATCCGCCTCGCCGTGACTAAATGGCTTAAGTTTATGTAAGGATTTATAGCTCTATGAGAACTACATGCCAGGGGAAACCGCCATGTAGCTTTTCAATTATGCGTATTTTGGATGCGTTGTGCCAAACCCTGTGCCTTTTTGCGCCAGTCTGCACACACAAAAATGCCCCATTTTACCTCACGTGAAATGATATAACAGGAATCAACAAGAAGAACGGGGTGTCCTAGCTCTGACTGAATTAAAGCTTTACTACCTCTTTCAGTTTGGGTGCCGGTTGTAGACTCTCTGTTTATTGTACAGTGCAGAGAAGCCTGGAGCCAAAAAAGATAAGTGAATTTCTTTGATGTGAGTTTAGAGAAATTACTGTAGCCATGAGGGTATTCAGCTTTTGCTCTGATAGGATGTGTGTGTGTCTGTGTGTGTCTGTGTGAGCTTGTCTTTCCCAATTTTGCAAATGCCATCAAATGTGCAGAGAATCATCAAACAGCAGTTTGTGCTCCACAAAAAAAAGTTGGGGTTTTTTTGTATTTGGCATTCAAATTAAGTGAGCTTCATTCAAACTCACTTCCAAAAGACACAAGACATTTTAGTTGCGATAACACAGATGTCTATCACTGAGGTGCGTTCCCCAGTGTGTCCCTTACGGCTGTTTGTATTTGACCAGATTCGCTGTGATATTTGTGGGCCAGAGCCAAAGACCAAGCAGATGATCCAAAGCACCATCTGTATGGTGAAGATAGCACTTTGTCATCAGCTCCCCATTTTTGTCTTCTTGAATTTGTGTGTGTGTGTGTGTGTGTGTGTGTGTGTGTGTGTGTGTGTGTGTGTGTGTGTGTGTGTGTGTGTGTGTGTGTAGGGAAGCATATGTGATCATGTGAGCATGACTGCACATAGTCCTCTGACATCCAGCGATATATTGATCCACTCATTACCTGGTTGTGTTCACTGGCATGTAATCATACACGATCTTGTGCAAGCTCCTGTTCGTTACACAAACACACACAGACACACACACCTCGATTACACTAATATTAAAGTGACCTTTTCCTTGCTCTGCCGCTCTTTTCCCTCAAGAGGGGGGAGCTTTACAATGTCTCTGCTGGCCCATTAAAAATGCAAACAATTCAAATTATGACCCAGGTATTCTGATTTATTCTGCAGCACTAGCAGTGGTGCAGCGGTAGATAAGCTGCTCCTCAGAGGAAAGGAATCTCTGTGCAGCCCCAGTTGTTTTCAGATGATCTCACTATTTTTGCCTCCATCTGAAGTTTAAACAGTACAGCTATACTGGTTGTCCTCATTTGGCCCAACATAACTGTCTGATTCCAGGTTAGCTCTGCTCCAGCCTGAGGACACTTTGTCAGACATAATGAAGCACCTGATTAGGACTGTTTTTCCTCATCAGGTGTTTTTCATAGAGTTTGTTTTAATGCGAGGAGTCCTAAAGTTCATGAGTGTCACGTCTTACCCATAAACGTCCTGAGATGAAAGAAATAGGAACAAATCATGATGGTAATAGATAAATGGCTACGATTTCAAAAGTAAAACCAATGAAATTGAAAAATTGTTGAATTTTCTCATTAGAAATATTAACTGAGGTGAATCTAGGAAGTGAGAAGTCTGCAGGAATAGTTTCCCTCTGTCGCCCACTAAGTGACTGATGCTGCTCAGCATCAGACACCGGAAGATAGAGAAACTGTGAGATGAGAATAGTCACATGGTGAAAATAAGAAACTGATAACTTCCATTAAAACCACCTGTGTTACAGTATGATATTCTCCTCATGGATCTACACATATTCATGTTTTATGGTGTAATTATTTCGCAGTGCCTGTGTACCCATACATACACATCCTTATGATGTTTCTGGAATATTTCCCCCATTTTTGCTGTTCTGTCTGTTGACATTGATGTTCATCGACAGTTCTGGAAAACCAAAGGTTATATTATATTGACATGAATGTCTTTTCTACATACACTGCCAGCATTTTTTAAACTTTTAGTTTCTGCAATATCTATCTGATGAAGGTCATAAGAAGGCTGTAGTTATGGCAGATAAAATATAGTTATGATATGGTTAGAGTTGAGTAACTAATAACATGGTTCAAGAAAAATTGTGGTTAGAATTAACAAAAAGGCATACTATGACTGCCCATGATGAGATGCAAATTCTGGTCTCTCACATGAAATTACAACACGTGTTACACAAATGCTGCACTACTAACTACACTGGCAGTTAATATTGGTATTGGATATAGTGTGAGGGTCAAATATGGATGTATTTCCTAGAGACACTGCTATTTAAACAGCAGCTTCCTTTTAGAATGACATGGCAGTCATGGAAACATCTGTAAAACCAATTTCCGTGTTTATAATAATCATGTGTCACTATCCAAAGGCCTGCAGTAAATATCTTCCCACAGAATGACACCAGCAGAAACACATGCCCCTTGGCATTTCAGGCTTTTGTTTAGGCAGCGATTGACATTTACTTTGCTAATGATGAACCCTTGACTGTATGGCTGATTGGTCATGTGGACAAACAGAAGGTTGTTTAAAGGTTATGTTAACCTTAGTCAAGATGTTGTAGTAGACTCGCAGGTTTCCTGCATCATCAGTCAGTGCTGGATCTGCACAAGGAGAAGGCATCCATAATCAGTCATGTCTGCAGGAGATTTTAGAGGATGGTTTTACAGCTCAGTCTGTGTGTATGTGTGCATGCAGGCTCTTGGCCTGTTTGGCACGCTGTCAGTGGCTGGCATATTCTGCTCCAAACAGCTGTAAGGTCCCCTCCTCTCCACCGTCGACCAACTCATGCAGAAGCTGTCCTTTGAGATGTGCCCAAACTCTTCACAGTGTGTGTCTTCATGCTTCTGTGTGTGCATTTGAGGGGAGAGATAGAAGGAAGGAAAAAGAGCAAAATTGTACAGTTGCTTGAGCACATGATGCAGATGATAAACATGCATTTTGTTATGCACCGAAGCATCGTCACGGTGTTGTACCATCTCATACAGTGCAATAGTATGAGCACTGGATCAGCTCATTGGCTTCCTGTGGCCTCGGCCTACTGTAGCAATAGTCAGGCAGATGAGTCACAAAGCCTCCATCATGAGTCTAATTCATAAGTAAGGGTCCATCTCTTATCCAAAACCCATGACTGACCCACTGGCCTATGATGTCATCCTTAGTACCTTACTGTACACCAGTTCACTTGCCTTGGGGTCAGCTGAGCACAGTGTGTATGTTTGTGCGTGTTTGCAGATAGAGTATTATTTATTTGAGCTACTATTTGGACCTGACTCATGTAATGACTCAAATGAATGAATTAATATTTGCTAAAGCTAAAGGTGACTTGTTTTCCTGTCCCCTTTGTTACTCAGGCTGTGTCCTTTGTGAACATTTAGAACCCACCTCTGGGTCTCAGGTGAACTGCTCAATCATATTTATTTGTGGAAAGTGTAGGTATGAAGCATTCCTCTGTTCACGATCAAAAGAGTTTACTCTTTATTTATATTGCTGCCTATGATCACATTTTCAAAGTAGAAAATTTTGCTTTGTTAATTCAGGCAGTAGTCAGCTTCAGTAGAACTAGAAATACTGTATGTCTGCCGTTTCCTGGTTCACTTATATTGTATGTCTAGTATTTTTGCAGTTTACAGAGATAATACCAGCAGATTGAACAATCATATTCACTTTGTGTCCTGACAATGACATTTAAAAAGCAGACTTGTCATTTTCAGCTGGTGATTTCATTTAGTGGCACTTCACAACATGTGTCATCTCAAGGGTGAACCCTTACAGAATTATACAGAGAAACCCAAGAAATCCAATGTTTGCTTTGGTTTCCCTTTACCAAGCACAGGCACAACAACAGGGAGAAGAAAAAAAAAACAGTAAGAAACCTCCAGCAGAACCTGACTCAGGGAAGACAGCCATCTGCTCCAACCAGCTGGGGTGAGGATAAAGGGGAGAGAATATTAAGGCAGACATGCATCGAACAATGCATAAGAGAACAATAAGCACTTTAGAGGTTACTGAGGTCAGTAACTACTGAGCAGAAACCTGAAGCTCCACAGCCAGAGATACCTGCAACAAGGACAAAACACAACCCACAGAAGAGAAAAGACACAAAATTAATGACATGCAATCGTGTTATATAAATGTACAGAGAGAGAAAGAAGAGAGTACAGGAGAGTTGCTCATTGCATCATGGGAAGTCCACCAGCAGTCTCAGCCTATAATAGCAAAACTAAGGGTCACCTGACCAAGTCCTAACTATAAGCTTTATCAAAAGGGAAGGTTTTAGCCCTAATCTTAAAAACAGAGATGGTGTCTGCCTCTTTAATGCACATTAGGATCTGGTTCCACAGCAGAGGAGCCCCATAACTGAACACTCTGTCTCTAAACTAGGCAATGCTAATGGTAATAATTTGTGAATTAGTTGAAAAATGTTGACTCCAGCTGATTTAATGTTTTGAGCTGATTTGTTTTAAAAATGTAAGAACTGTAGACTTGTAAAAGGGTCTTACTTTTTAAAAAAAACTTTTTATAAACA
Organism: Amphiprion ocellaris; assembly: GCF_022539595.1. Lineage (NCBI taxonomy): Eukaryota > Metazoa > Chordata > Actinopteri > Pomacentridae > Amphiprion > Amphiprion ocellaris. Next base: position 19,828,881 of record NC_072770.1, on the reverse strand, counting down.
TGTGATGACTGCATGTCCAATTCCTCATGAAAACCAGCTGACGGTCAATAGAAGACTTGGAAAGTAGTAGCATTTTTTATGCAGGTTTAATTAAAACTGTGACACCAGCCAGGATTGTTCTGTAGTTATGCAAATACAGCAATACAGCAAAGCCTCATAAGAGTAAAACACACCACAGACTTAACAGTCTAATTTAGAGGCATCATGTGCTTCTCCTTTATCTTTCACTGTCTTTTTGTCTGTCGCATTTTATTTCTTCATTAACCTACCACCTTGGTAATGTGTTACAGTGTCTGCTATGACAGATGTTGCACAACATTGCAGGACAAATTTCTCCCATGGGAGACAAATAAAGTGAACTTTGAACTTTGAAAATGTCAACTTCACATAGCAACTGGCAGGATTTGAACTTAGTTTTCTTGTTTGAGTGCAACACTGCGATTGCCTTGGATGGGAGACGCTTTGCAATGTTATGCTCATTTCTCTAAGTCAACACTTTTGCCTTTAGACATGACGACACTTTGTATGAACTAGTTTGTTCTGAAACCTAAACCTGGTTCTAAATATTTCATCTACATAAATCCATTTAACCCACAATACACAAACAGTGGGTTAGTGTTGCATTTCCATTGGGTGCCCCCGGATCGTAACGGCTCTGACTGTCCCTGCAAGTCAAATGGGCTCCAGGTTCCAGCTAGGTCACCTGACTAAGTAGCCATGGAAACCCCGTAGGGACATGAAAAGCACCAAGAATTGACACTGTTATAGAATTAAATGGAAATTTTCTTGTGGTCAGTCAAGCTTGCCGAGGGGGAGAGCAGTGAGATAAAGGGAAAGATGAATCTGGGCTGTGCCTGGCACAAAGCTCTCCCTGTGCAGGGGGGGATTAGCCGCCGCTAAATGAGCTACTGATTTTGTTCTGTGGTGCTGCTACTGAAGCAGAGATCAGACGGCTTTCCACTGAAGGCTTGAATTCTTTACCTCTTTGTGTAACTATATAGTCAGCGAAGTAGGTGTGTTTTTAACTAATCTCTCAATATCACTCACATCCAACTTCATCTGTTTGTATAGAAGGAAAAATCTTCAGTCAGGTATCATTTCTGATGCTGCGGATTTAAACGAATTAAACCAAACAAAAATCACAAAAACGAGATTTTCATTTGGTGTTATTTATCGTCGTCGTTTCACAAAAGTTCAGTTCAAATGTGCATCTGCCTGCTCACTCCACTGTGCTTCTGTTTCTGATCCGTGTTTGTCATTTTGTTTTGTACTTAACTAGCTGGCGTAAAATTGCTCATGTTTGCACACTGGCGGGCTGCAGCAGCGAGAGCAAGTGAGACTCTGTGTGTGTGTGTGTGTGTGTGTGTGTGTGTGTGTGTGTGTGTGTGTGTGTGTGTGTGTGTGTGTGTGTGTGTGTGTGTGTGTGGACTATGGCTAATGCTTCTGCCTGAGTGGAGAGAGTGAGATATTTTTACTCTACGTTCACATATATACACATTGCACGCTCACACTGAGGCCCCTAACTGCTCAAACACACATGCACAGAGCAGTTATACTAATTCAGAGTCACACGTGCAGCCATGCACACACAAACACGGGCATCTAAATAATCGGAAATACTGTATGAATACGCAAGCATGAAAACACATGACAAATACAGGCCGATGGATTGGTACTGTTTAGCTGGATGATTCAGGTTCCACATTGGGTGGCATCTGTAGGACATTATTGACTCTCAGGTCATGACAACCAAAACTGACATTGCCTCTTTTTCCTCAAATGTTCTTGGATCCAGTAGTTGTTTTTTTTTTAAATAGGAAAAGCCCAGTACTTTAAAATTTTTTTTAAAAGATTGTGGACATTTCGAAGATACTTTATACTTTTAGCCCATTGTAACTTTTAAAGAATACAGAACCTGGCAAAAAACACATGAATAAAAGATACGTGTCCTCCAAAAGGACGGCAATTTCACATAAATGATTTCTAACATTTGTCTTTGAGTCCAACCAAAAGTAACTCCACAAATTGGTGCCCTGATGAAGCTACTTTAGCCAACTGTATTGGTATCTGAACAAAAATATTGAGGCAGCACAAAAACTGTCTTCTTTTCTGAGTTAAAGAAATAGTGTAAAATCTCATTTGTGTTGTTACGGTTAAAAAGGATTAAATTTAACTGTGCATGAATGTTTTTGAGCTTTTGAACTGGTGACAAATTGGTGACCTTGGAGTTATTTCACAGTTAGTTGGGTGGTTTTGAAGGACAATGATCAGACAGTGTGATGAGAGCTCAGACACTTCTTTGGCCAGTGACTATAAAAGGCCACCTTAAGATGCAGCTTTATTCAAATGACACGATTGAAATCATTTCAGTCACAACAGCTAATTTACCACATGATGCTCTGGATGAATGTGTCTAACAACATGATCCTGTCTCCCAAAAACACAATCCCTCAACTTGTCCAACTCCTTTAGCAAAGGTCAACAATATTCCACAAGCAGCATCAACAACCTCATTAACTCTGTTCATTGAGGATGTGTGACTTGTTACTGACTTGTGATTTCTGATCTTTGACCCCCACTCTCCATCTGCCCGTTATAATTTCCAATATAGTGCATACTTGGTTGTTTTATGATGTCCATTCTGTTGTAGAAATGTTGTGCGTTGGAACCAGTTCTTATTTTCCTATGTTAAAAAAAAATGCATAGAATTTCATAAAATATTTCATACTGCGTTTATGTTTTTGTTCAGTGTACTGTCAGGGAAACTTGTTGACTCATCACAGTGTGTTGACATGTGTGACGCCTACTTTGGTTTGGCTGGAAGACAAGTGTTTAAAATGGTTGTTGACAAATATAAGCTTTAGGAGGCTTGTCAGTGCGTCACCCAGTATACATTGTTTCCATTTAAATTCTGTGTTTCATTAAGTCATAATGTTCTTGCAATTTTATTAAGTTTTTGTTTGTTTCTTATTAAAACGACACAGTCTATACAGTTGCTTCGTGTTGTTTATATTGTAGTTTGACTCTAAGATACAGCAGAGGATCAGCACTTTGAAAGAGATATGCCTCCCTTTCTCAATCTCTGTCTCACTCTCTGTTTCATCCATCTCTTTCTTTCTGGATTCATAAAGAGTGTCCTAGATTTTTTTCCCCTCCCCTCCCAGTCAGGCAGGCAGAGGGGTGAACATCTGAGGCGTTTTTCTCCTCCTGAGGCATCCACTTGACACTGCAATGATTCCTATCGACTTGAATAGAGCAGGTGGACTGTGTGTGTGTGTTTGCAAAAATGTCAAGTGTGCCTCATCAGCGAATGCATCTTTTAGCTCACCTCACCTCCCCACCCGACGCCGCCTCTGCTGTCGCTTTCTCTGCCGCTCTTATCGCGTCCTTGTGTTTAAGCAGCTCCTCCATTTTTCTCGTGTCGCCATCACTTATTTTACTTAAGCTGCCGTTCGTTAAGTATTTCTCTGTCTTTGCCTCCTCTGTGCTTTCTCTGCTATTTGTTTTCCTGCTCCCCACAGCAGAGACTGTGTACTGGACAGTAGGTCTGACTGCCGGTGGCCAAGCCTGAAGCTGGTGGATCAGTTTCATAACCCTCAGCCAGCCAACGCTCTTCCACACTCACATCTTCATTTGAGCCTCGAACTCTGCTCAAGCTACAACTCTCATCCATTCACTATTACATAATTTTTAAAAAATCTTTGATTGGACTGCAAAACATTGCATTGGTTTCAAAGCCGATGATGACATTTGCATTAGTACTGTGTACTCCAGTGCCATGTAGGTCAGTGGAGAAGAGGGCAAACGGGGAGATGTTTCCGAGCTTTTCAGAGTTTGCATTGCCGACGTGTTTCATTCCCGTGCCCTGCCTTTTCTCTCCCCTTTCTCTCTCTCTTTCTGTATCTGTCTCTCTCTGTTTCTCCCCCATCCACCCCCTTTCCTCTCTCTATCTCTTGTTCCCTGAGGAGCCCAGCTGGAAGAGGCAGATAAACACACGGGGGCGCGGGGCTTAGCATCCACCCTCTTTCCACAATGCCACGCTCTCCTGTTCAAAGGCCCCAGCCAGAAATGAGAGGGGCTAAACCAGAGCCGAAAATCACAGGCAGAGGAGGCAGTTGAACGAAAGAGAATACAGACATACAGAGAGAGAGAGAGAGAGAGATGTTTATCTGTGGGGTGTTTGTGATAATTAAGAGGGAGTATTTATTCTCTCACTCTTCTGGTCATTTTTTTCCATCTATGTGTTCAGATTAGCACACGCTTCAACTGGCATGTACAGTATCTAGCAGTTCTTTTAGCTGTACATTTGAATTTGTTGAGCATGTTTTTATGTGGATGTTTGCGGTCTGGCACATCTCAGAAAGGACCAAAGCTAAAGAGAGTGGATCTGTTAAAAAAAACAAACAAAAAAAAACCCCACTTGACTTTGAGGGGTTTCCAGCTGTGCACCATGACAGCCAGGTAAGCAGCATTCAGCCTCCACCTGAGGCCTGAAACTGCATGGAACAAGTGGACATTGTTCTTTATCATACAGCATTTTGGCTTTAATTTGGGCTGGCGTAACCCAGCCAGACCAAGCTTAGCCTTGCAAAGCATCATCTATTATGGTGCAGTTATACCTGTGAGCTAACAGTAGCCACCGAGCCTCCAGGGGTGGAAGACTACTGGGAAATAATCGCACATAAAGCTTCACCCTGCCAGCTGACAGGATTTATTCATAAGGTTTGTTCCATATGAAACCCTGAAAGTATGAATTTGTGTTTTTGAGACACTGGTGTGTTCCATGGTGGAAATGCTCAGTAGTGGCATTGATTGCTTGTTTTTCTCATATAAAACAAACCATATGGATGTTAAAAAAAAAATATATATATATATATATATATATATATATATATACACACACACACACACACACACATTTTTTTAAAGCGCTTTTCATTGGAGGAGGTCATTAACTGTGAGCCCACTGTACCATAAAAGCTCTAACTCTACGTCAGACGTCATTACAGACTGTGGTTTGTATATCAGGCTTAAAATTTGCTATGCTCAGTAAATATGGACCCATCAATGCTCTCTGATGGTACCTTATAAGCTTCATATCTACAGTCGGCCACATGGTGGCATAAACCACCTCATAGAATTGAATGAAGACTTTATGAAATCAGCGTAATGGCTTTTATGTTTCTAACTTCTCAAAATATGTCAATACACTTCTGTGTCATTGGCTTCAGATGTTTATATGCATTGAAAGATGGATCTGGATTTTCCATTGCAACAAAGATTTGTGCATTTCTTTGTTAAATCCACTAGTTTAATGCTCTGAAGTGGTGCTCCGGTGAGGTAGGGACATCATTCAGCAGTTAATTGAGGAACTCAGAAGTGACAAAACCAAGAGAATTGAGTCAAATCAACACTTTACTTGTTTACCATTATGTTCACCATTTGTAGGCAAAACATGGACATTTAATACATGTTCGAACAATTAGACAAAAAGGATTTAAAAATTGCATTTATTTACTTTATAACTCCTCCTTAGTTGGGTGCTGGTGTTTAAACCAGTATAGTATAGTATATAGTATAGCATAGTGAATGACAATTTAGCAAAACACATTGTAAAAATATAATGCAAAATATTGTAAGAAATCAAGAACTACAGTAAATTAATATGTCCAACCCCAGACATGCAGTCAGGGTCATGAAGAAATACCTTCAGCCACAAGAAGTCCTGCAACAGATAGTCTGGCTGCCACAGAGGCTGAATCTCAGCATCATGGAGTCAGACTGGGATTTCATGAAGAGACATCAGTTTTTTCTTTAAGGTAATCCTACATACGGACATTAATTCCTGTTGAGGCCTAGGTGGCTTGTTGTATCATGTAATGCTTTTACCTCGGGGGCCTCAGAGTTCGGCATGAAATCATTTTCTGGGCATGTCTGACAGACTGGGGTTTTACTATTAGAACTTTTGTCTGCGAGATGCCATGTACACTCTTCATCTCCTCACACTTCAAGAGCATCCTCTCACACACTCCCAGGATGAGTGTGGGCAGTGCAGCTCGGTGATCTGATAGTGCCCTCCAGAGGTCGAGTGGCTTTCACACTGAAGAGCTGTATCCTCCCCAGCTGCTGGCAAGCTGCATGCCCAGCTGCCTGTAATATGGGAGAGGAGAGGTTCATGCTAACCAGGCGTCGGGTCTGATTATGGTGATTATGGTTGTGAGAACTCTTGAGGCTATGGGAGCTTTATATGGACAACTGGGCTAAGAGAGAGAGCATATTAAGGACAGAGGAGTGTGTCTGTGATTATGTGTTTGCCGCATGTTAATGTTTGTGGATTATATTGGGAAGCCTGGCTGAATCTTGACTTTGGTTTGCATCCTTCAGTTTGAAATAGTCATTTTATGTATTTCACTGTGTGAACCTCAGTTTCCCTATCAGTTTCATTTATGAACCCCAGCCTCAGTAGAACCCAAGGGGTACTATTGGAAAGAGAATTTAACACAGGAACAGAAAGTCAAAGAAGTGTTTATATTTAGCTTGTCGTAATAGACATATAGTTAAAGGCTTCTCAAGCTGAGATGTCCAGGGTGAAATTTTGTGGCATAATTTTTGCTCAAATATTGAAAACATGAGCTTGATTTGTATCATTGTGTACCTTAATGTCCACAAAATACCCATGTAGCTTGAGGGTTTCCATTATACACTGTATTGTATATCATCTGCCACACCTACATCACATTCATTCTGTGTCCACTTGAGCCTTCATGTTATCAAATCCAACCCCAACACCTTAGAGATGATGCACCATATTGCACCACTACATGAACAGTAACGTTTAGCAGGACTTACAGCATTTCTTCTATGCTGCCATTACACTGCCTTGCCATTCTAGGTTTAGAACAAAAGGAGAACTGTAAAAAAAAAAAAAAAAATTTAAAAAGTAACCTCAAGTCACTTGAGTTGTACTGTTCATAAACGAGCCTGACTTAAACAAACATGTTGGTTGTTTGTCTCCACCCCATGATACTACTCATAGGAGCATTTCTTAAATGATTGCCTCTAGAGTTGGCAGGAAATGTGGCATGCCTCTGTTTGGTGAGGTTTAAATACAAAAAAATGGTTAGGTTTAAGGAAGGGCAGAGTTTGGGTTAAAACGCAGGATATGCATTGTATTATTTACAATAAAATGCAAGTAATGGGCTGAAATGGTCATGATTTAAAGAAATGCTGGTTAAGTCTCATACAGGAAGCAAAAAGAGGTAGCAGTAAGTATAATGTTTTGTGTACCCATCAATCAATCCCTCTCTCTATACTGACTTTGTGACTGTCTAATCCTGCATAGCCAGACTGTACCTCATTATCATTATACTAAGGGAGGAAAAACTTTGGCTCTTTAAACCAACCACAGTCCTCTTGGGTGGTGCCAGTAACAAATAACTAATTTGCTGAAAGAACCAAGCAGGGCTGCCTTAATGCACGATCCAAATCTTCAGGAAAACTTGAAAGTTTAAGCATGTAGATTGCTCCTTGGTGGCTGTTGGTGATGTTTCTTGTAGCAAAGGGGAATTTGGAAATGGTAACATGCAGGTGGAAATGGAAAGCCTCTGTACCTACAGTCTAGATCTGACAAGTCAGATTAGTGACTATATAACTGTCACCTTACTTGCGTTGTTCACAGGTTCTACTCACCAGAGAGTGCTGTCACAATGGCTTTCATAAACAATATGCGGTTTTGTGCCTGAAAGTAAATTAAGCCAGGTAACCCAATACATGATCTTTAAACAATTTTCTGACTAACTTACAAGAGAAATTTGTCTGATAGAACATAATTACTCAAATTCATAGATTTTTTTCAAAATTAGTTTATTCAAAAGATGCAAAGTTTGTTGAGATGCAGGCTCCACATGTGCACAGCAAAATGAGTAAGAAATGGAGGAGAAACACTGAAAAGAAAGATTCATTTGCAACAAGCAACTCAAAACCAGCTGTATGGAAATATTTCTTATGGAACGGATGGCCTTGACAGATATTCTGTCAACAATGTCTTAGCAGCTGCTGCCACAACATCAGAGGACCTAACTTATTTTTTGGACCATTTAAGTCAACACCACAAAGCTCTGTATGTTGAGTGCAAAGCCAAAGCAAATATGCCTTAGCCAATAATACACTACACAAGATTCCAAATGATTATTTTTGTTATAAATATTTCTCTGTGCACATCCACTTCCCTACAAAATCACCCCAGTAAGTGCTGAAGGAACAAAATACAGTTACTGAAGTCATTCACTGAAAATCCTGTATTTTCTTATATTGCAATATACAATATACCGTAGAAAAACAAAATATTGCAGTGTCAGTTTTTCTAATATCATGCAGCCCTAATTCAGTTACTAAAATTACCCCCTAAACACACACATACAAAAACACAGTTTCTCCCCCCTTCATGACCCTCCCACTCATCCCATTTTTACTTAATAACAAGAAAATAAGTCGTGGAGGGATGTAAAGACACAAAACAGTGTGAGGTACACACACACACACACACACACACACACACACCCACACACCCACACACAATGTTGTGATTGCCGTCAGCAGTGGCACAGAATCTCTACGTCTCTTCTGGCGCTGTGTGCACACAGGCAGGTCGATAAACAGGGAAGAAGGAGGGGGGAAAAAAGAGGTTTGATTTTAGGACAACTTTCTTATATGCTTTAAAATTTTAAACTCTCCTTTTGATGGCACAAAATCTGACTTCTCACACCACATGGGTGTAAAAAAAATGCTTCCTTAAAAAGCATCCATTAAGAGTTAAATCTACTATTAAAAAATTTAAAAATTAACTTAGTAGTGCAAATAAAACCAAACTCACTGAAAAAGAGAAGCTTTAATCCAGCTTTGTTAAGCTGCAGCTCCCAGAAGCATTCAGATAATGAAACAGAAGCTGGAGGAGGCTGCCTGAGGAAAGTGCTGCAGTGTGTGTGTGTGTGTGTGTGTGTGTGTGTGTGTGTGTGTGTGTGTGTGTGTGTGTGTGTTTGCCTCAGAAGATTAAGCGGTTGTGTGAAGTCATAATTTATATTTTAAGAGTAAAAAACAGACCCAGTACTAAGGAAAAAGACCAACAGTTCTACAGTTTCATTTATCCAAAGCGACGTACATCTGAGTGTAGATACAATACAAGTAAAGATCTAGTCAGGAGAAAATAACCTGGATGAGTGTCATAAAATAAGTTCAAGTCTGAGACTCTTGAGTTTAGTTCCTGAGTCAGACCTAAAATCTGATATTAAGCAGTCTTTGGATTATTACGTAACATATCATATAGATTACACACATGAACATGCATGTAAACAGATGTTCCCTAACCGAAAATCGAACTGTGGGGGTGAGAGCACCATTAGACCACCAGGGACTACAAAATGCAACAAAACATGCACAATAGATGCACAGTAAAACAACTAAGCTTTGCTGCAGCTTTGATAGAATATCAAAAAAGTAATTAAAGTGTTTTTGTCTTTACCTAAAAAGCTGTTTCTAAAAGCATCATGCACTACAGGTTTTCTGTCAGGCTTTTAGAGAACTCTAACTGACCCCATGCGATGTTCAGGAAACATGCATCTACTAACACAGCAGTGTACAGTAAAATATTGCCTCCGCAATCATGGTCTAGATGGTAATCACCTATAAAAAACAGCTCAATATCTGCTTTGCCGGCGAGCCAGCAAATCCCTCAAGCCAAGAGCCGTCTCTGTTCTCAAGCCTCTGATGATGTATTTCATTAGACCTGATAGTTCTGGTCTCACATTGACTTTCTTAGTAGATATGTTGAAACAGATATTGATGAACAGAGAAATGTGAGCTGCAGAGGACATTGTTACAGAATCTCCAGGTAGGTGGCTTTTAATATGCGACTGTGCAGATACACCAATCAGGCATAACATCATGACCAGTTGTTGGATTATGTTAATTTTTTCGTTGCTCATTATAGTAACGAAACAATGAACATCGGCATCGACTTGTTGGTTGCTTTTAAACCGACAACTGAATAAGGAAAGTATGGTTTTACCTTGCTGACATATTTCCACTGCATCTGCAGTCTTCTTCAGAGTGTCATCCGACGTGTGATGACGTGTCCTTTTTTATCACGTGGCCGATCTGACAGATCTGTTAGAATTTGTCAGACCAGCCACACCCCCCGCCGTCCGGTGGTCTCTGGAGGATGGAATCCCAGGTATGCAAGAGGGCCAACACCGTCTCGGATACCTGGGATTCCATAATGATAAAAAAGGACACGTCATCACACGTCAGATGATGCTCTGAAGAAGACTGCAGATGCATTGAAAACATGTCAGCTAAGGTAAAACCATACTTTACTTATTCAGTTGTCGGTTTAAAAGCAACGCTATTCTATAACGTCATGACCAACTGCCTAATATTGTGTAGGTCCCCTTTATGCTTCTAAAACTCCTCTGACCCAGTGGTGCATGGACACAGGACCTCTGGGGATGTCCCGTGGCACAGGGATGGTGGCATTGAATTCTGCGGGTCCTGTAAGTTGCAGGGTGGGATCTACCTAGATCAGGCTTATCCTGGTACATCCCACGGATGCTCAATAAGATTTGGATATGGAGAGTGTGGAACCCGGTGAACAGCTTAGCTCTGTTGTGTTCCCCCGGGCCACTCTTGACCAGTTTTTGCAGTGTGTTTGGGTGCATTGTCCTGCTGAGGGTGGCAACCGGCATCAAGGACTGCTGTTGCCATGAGAGGTGGGATGGTTTAACCTGCAATGTTTAGGTGGGAGGTACATGTCAAACATCCACATGAATGTCAGGACTCAAGGTTTCCCAGCAGAACATTGCATTAATACAAGATGATTGATGTTATTCACTTCACCTGTCAGTGGTCAAAATGTTGTGGCTGATCAGTTCATATCAGTTGTGGGGTCACTTTCAGAACAGGCACCTGATTTTTGTTGTATTTTTCCATCTTTGTGGCTCCACAGCTCTTTGCCATTTTTGCATTTGCAACATGCGGTGGCTACTCTGGCCAGCTGCGGGTTAGTGTGGACTGCATGGAGAAGGCCAGCAGCAACCTCAGCATTGGCATCGACTTTGCTTATCCTTTCAGGTGAGTGTGCTTCATCTGCACCTACCAACGTCTGTGTTTACCCTTGCACCAGCCTTATAGAGTAAATGATAATTGTTCATTATTCTTTGGACTTGACTCGTGTTGCACCAGGTTGCACCAGGTGTCCTTTGAAGCTCCCGCATGCGAGGCCATGAGGAGGGAGCGCGTGTTCCTCATCGGAGACTATTCATCCTCTGCAGAGTTCTTCGTCACCATTGCGGTCTTTGCCTTCCTGTATTCCCTCATGGCCACCATTGTGTACATATTCTTTCTGAATAAGTACCATGAAAACAGTCGAGCACCACTCATTGTGAGTACAGTGATGTATTCTTTCTTTTCAGTTCTTTGTTATGTTGTTTCTTGAGCTGAGTTTTTTCTCACCTGTTGTCTTTTCTCTCACTCAGGACTTTGTAGTGACAGTAGTGTTCTCTTTCATGTGGCTGGTCAGCTCCTCTGCTTGGGCCAAAGCCTTGTCTGATGTGAAAGTGGCCACTGATCCAGATGAGGTGCAGCTCCTCATCTCTGCCTGCAAAAGTCAGACCAACAAGTGTGGCTCTGTGCACGGACCACGCTGGTCCGGCCTCAACACCTCAGTGGTAGGTTTACAAGATGTGTGTCCCCGATAGTGGAAATGAATGAATAAAGAAAACAGAAAAGGCTAACTTTCCTTAAATCAGTTAATTTCCTCTGAATGCTAAAATAATGAAATACCAAGACAGAAGAAGATAAAATATCAATTTAATAATAATAATAGAAGGAATGAAAGCAGTTTCAGCTGAGAAAAAAACATAAAATACTTAAGTACATTTAATTGTGGAAGCATCAAGTTAAAATGCAGAGAGAAAGTTGAAATGTCAGTTGCAGTGTATACGATAGGCTGAGCTACAAGTTTCAGCTGATGTGGAAGTCCTGGAAGAAATTAACACCAGTGTAAGTGTAGAATCTAAAAATGGTATTGGGTAAAATTGAGTGTGAACATCGGAAATTATGGGAATTAGATGAGATGAAAAAGGGATTTTTTATGTGAAAAGGTGAAGACTTACTGTAGGTGCTGAAACAATATAATTGTCAAATTAACAGCACGAAAGGAGTTGAAATGTCATGCCAAGAGAAAAACCTGAAAAATGTGAGATATGAACATTTTGAAAAGAAGCACACTACTTCTAAAGAAGCTTACAACTGTGATGTTTGAATGAAATTATGCTTGAATAGTTGACAGTTACAACCAACAGTATCCAGGACAATTTATAGCTATAGCAATTCAATTCCATTTTATTTATATAGCGCCAATTCACAACATATGTCATCTCATAACATTTCACATAGTAAGGTGAAGACCTTGTGAATTTTAAACAAAGAACAGAGATCCCAACAATCCAAAACTGCTTTTGGATTCCCTATTAGCAAGCAGTCAGCGACAGTGGGAAGGAACTCAGTTCAAGATTCATAAAAAGTCTCTGTTGGTTTCATTCCCTTTCTCTTTAGGTTTTTGGGTTTCTCAACTTTGTTCTTTGGGCTGGAAACATCTGGTTTGTCTTCAAGGAGACCGGTTGGCACAAGGGTGCTTCAAGGTTTGCGGGCGGGACGTCTGAGAAACAGGCCGGCACCTTTAACCAGCAGCCCTACAACCAGGGAAGCTTCGACCAGTCAGGAAGCTACAACGCCCAGGGAAACCTGGGTCAGCCGTCTGAGTACAGCCAGGTGGGAGGACCGACCTCCTACTCCAATCAAATGTAGCCGTGCCTTTTCATTTCATGAGTGGCACTTGTGCATCTTAAACCAGGTCAATGAAGGGGTTGACAGAAGTGGCGGTCATTAAAAAGGTGTCAAAATGCACCCTTTGTACATACAAGTATTGTTGGGTATTGTACAAAATGATTAGATATAGTATTTTAGTCCTTCTCCTTCAGAGGTGTTGTTTACTGAATGTTGTATTTCTCGTAGTTTGAAACACATTAGTAGCAGTTTGTCTCTCTGTACTTGGTAATTAGCAAACACTGTTTTGACCGGGCGTCTTTTTCAAACTGGTTTGCACTCTATCTTGGAAGGGAAAAGTGCTCTATGTTTGTATAATTCTTGAAGTTTTTAAGTGCATGATGTTGTATGTGTGCTCTTATGCCGTCTGTGGGGCAAACTGGAGGGAAAAAAATTGCAATTTATCTCTGAAAGTTTACATAATTCACACTGCCCTGGCTTATTACTGAATATTTTTCAGGTAAGTATTATTACATCATTTTTTAATCTAACAGGAAATATATTTTGATAATGGGTATTTCTAATTCAGATATGGATTCTGAATATAATTTAGTGATATTGTTATATTTGTGACAAACACATTCCAGCTCATTTCTGTCATTGATTTCTGATAATGTCAAAAATTATAAAAACCTAAAGCAATAGCTGCATTCAGCAAAATACACTATACAAGGTTTTTGTGGGGAAAAGAAAAAATGTGTATGCAAACATATGCAGCATGCAGTTTCTGTTTCCATGATTTTCATTGTCATTTTAGCTTGATGATGTAAAGAGGGAGATTGTCTCTCTTATTGTTTACAAGTGGCCGCTCCTGCTACAAACTGCTGTGACTGTTTTCTGTTATCCTCACACTACTGGGAAATTCTAAACATAAGTTACACCTCTTTAAAGCATGTCCACGGTATCCATATACACAGTTAAAGCTCAGCAAAAAAGCACATCAGTACCACGGTGATAATGGACGAATAGTGAACAATGGGCTCATCTGTACATAACGATGACTGAGCTTTAGTTTTAACATCACAATTCACTTTTGTACAGCAAGAGTCTCTGCAGTTCTTGTGTTATAATGTCATAATCAAGAGATAATGCTTGGTTGCTGTTTGTTTACATTTATATGACTTGTGCAACCTTGTAGACCTTCTAAGCATGTGGCTTGCATCAGTGTAATAAAATAAACTGAACATCCATGTATGTAAAATAGTCGGACATCCATGACAAACGTGTACAGGTCCGTGTGCTGAGTGTGGAGGATATTTTACAGGGATTCATGCAAATAAAGATGTACAAATTTGTCCATAAGTGACTCAACTTTGTGTATCTGTTCAGATCCCTTTATCAGATGTGTGTGTTTGACCTCTGACCTTTGACCTCTACAGAAACATGGAAACATGGTGTTTTTTTTCACTGTTAGCTATAAGAAACAGAGTGCAACATTTTCAAGCAAAGGCAAAGTTTTATATGTACAAATTCATTGCAATTTTACTAATGCATGTAGTTATTACTGTTGCATTCACTTTCCCTAAAGACTGTAATCATTTTGCCTGATTAGCTTGTCAGTTAAACAGTAGTTCATTGTTGCTCTTGAGTTCCAAGAGCGATACTCTCACTAGAAAAGAAAAATGCCCACTTTTTTAAAGTTAAAACATAGTAAAACCGTCATACAGTGACAGAAGCCCCCCCCACGTACACCATTCATTACAAACTTAATAAAAAAAATATTCATTAGTAATATCTGTAGAAATTTTGTTCATTTCACTGTGACTTTAAAACATCAAAGCTAAATAAAAGCAAAAATCTTGTCTGCAGAGTAACAATAAGTTCTCATATTTCAGTGGAACTGTCCTTTAAATATTCCCTCTGTGCTGACAAATATACTGTATATTAATCAGTATCAGCATATGAAAACCAGGATTATTATTCTTAGTCGCAGTAGTAAAAGTAGAAGTGGAATAATCAGGCCATCTTGTGGCCATGACGGATCAGTACCCTGGGACTTTTTATTTTATTGGCAAAAAAATCTGCAACAACTAGGTGGAACTTTCTGGAAGAGTGCTAAACTCTTTTCAATTATATTTTAATGACAGGAACTACTTTGTACCAAGTGGAGATTAAATGCTGGAGATCCCCAAAGGCTTCATCCTCGGTCATAGATTTGTTATGGGTCATCTAGAAATATGTCAAAATCTGCTGGTTCAAAAATATACACACAGTTACTTGAATTACATAATAACACTGTACAAGAAACAGCTACATGCTGTGACTGTCAGTCCAAGGTGGATCTTTAATAGACAGCTGTATTGTGCGTGTTCATTTTTTGAGATAGCAGACAAACTACTTCTCTCCAATTAAGCTGTTAATTTTCTAATATCAGTGTCTCAAAAGAATCTTGTACAAGGACCCTTTCTGTTTGGAACAGCCTCCCAGAAAAGAATAAAATCAAAAGTGAACACACATGTGATTGACTAAAGGTGGGGCTAAACCGTGGTTTAGACTTAGTTCTCCCATTATTTGGTGCACAGATACGTCCATGTCTCTTGGCACACAATTCATCCAATCTCCAGGAGCCGCACCCTGTAAAAAAGAACCCTCCTGCAAACTTCTTCCTGCTTTCTACCGGTTAGTCTTATTCCTTGGTTAGCTGAGATGTGATGTAGCCATTAGTGGTATTTCATAGGGAGGATGCAGGTGTCCCTTAAGGAGGATTATTATGGTTTTCTCCCTCAAACAACCTGGAGTTAGCAGTTTCAGTACTATTAGTTGTTACCTTGTAAGGAAATAAGCATGTGCTGTGTGTCAAAGCCAAAACTCTATCTGTGTTAGTGTGTATGCATGTGTAGAAGAAAAACATTTTTTGTAAGCGGCTGTAATTTTCCAGCCTGATTTGTCTGTATCCATCAGAGCTTGGAGTTAGTGCTTAGCTCCATCTCTTCCCTTTTAAAGGTCAAGCACAACTCATGCATTCATTGCACATTACATGGTTATCAATATTGTAACACTCATATGTAATATCAGTTTCAGTGTTCAGTTAGTACTACCTTTGTGAGATTAAAAAAAAAAATCCTAACAGCTGCTTTCCTCAACTGAGCAATTTTAACATTTGTTAGGACAGCCTTCTGTGTGACCAGCAGGAGGAGACATCCTAACACTACCGAAACCATGCAGGAAGTCATTTCCTGAGATGTGTTCAAGTTCCATCTCCTTCCCAGTAATGGACTGTAAATGGAATGATGTAAGAGCCTGAGCACGTTTGTAAATGAAAGAGGTCCGTTTTTGATTTTTAATAATAAAATTTCACTTTGTTATTGTGGGATAGCCGACTGGGTGTATACTGACGGGCAAAATGTTATTTATGTACATTGGACTCTATTACAAAATGAATTGCAGAACAGGTAGGTAGAATCACTTTGGGGTGGGGGTAAGGGGGGGCTGAGTTGCGTTTCACCCACAAGAAGCAGGAAAAAAGAAACGAAACTTAAAACTGGACTTTCCGTTTCTCCTGCAGGGATTCACTCACATCACTTTCATGAGCTTCAGTCACTGTGGACTGCAAAGAGCTGCTGGTCACAGACTAAACTCTCTGACCAAATTCTTTTTTAGCAGTTATTTCTTTTCAGCAGACACCATGAACACTCTGAACCAGCAGTATGAGGAGAAGGTTCGTCCCTGCATCGACCTCATCGACTCTCTCCGCTCTCTGGGTGTAGAGAAGGACTTGGCGCTGCCTGCTATCGCCGTAATCGGAGACCAAAGCTCGGGGAAGAGCTCCGTGCTGGAGGCGCTGTCGGGGGTGGCTCTGCCCAGAGGAAGCGGTGAGTTATCAGTAAATGTCATGCGTGATTAAACTATAAACTGCTCTTTGGTCACACTTATCTGATTACAGGTAGAGCTGCAGCTATTAATTTGTTGTCAGATATTAAGTTAATCAGCACCTATTTCTGTAAGAAAAAAAAACTCGAAATTCTCTTATTCCAATGTAAATGGGAATATTTTCTGATTTCTTAACACTATGACAGTATACAAAATACATTTGCGTTGTGGACAAAAGAGACATTTGAGCACATCATCTTGGGCTTTTTGGAAATACTGATAATGATTGAAATTTTCCACTACTGCCTGGCATTTTACAGACTAAACAACTAATCGATTAATTGAGAGCACATTCCGTCAGATTAGTTGACAATTAAAAAGTCTCTAGTTGCAGCACTAGTAACAAGAAATTTCTTGAAAACATATTCACGCTATAACCATGGATGTAAAGTTCAGTGTATTTAGACAGCATAATTGTTTGATCCAGATAAAATCAGGAAAAAACATGTTTAATACAGCTTTACCAAGCAGAGCAAGTGGATGGCAATCAGTTTTTGGCACATGATCATTGTTTGGCCTGACACTGGCAATCTTTGCTGAGTATTCTCATCTCTTCCAGTATAAAAGGAGATTAAACTATGTTTTTATCACACACTGAGAGGATGCTGTGCAGTGTTAACAGTGTGTCACAGTGGCTTTCTTAAAAGTGGCTTAAAATGCACTAATTGATAATTGAATGGGCTCAAAGTTAATTAGAAAATTTGAAATGCATGGAGGATTTATTCTAGACTAAAATCAAGACAAAAAAAAAACAGCGACACTGACAGACAACAGTGGAAAGGCTTGATGCATTTTTCTTGATCAACATGCAGGTAAGAAATCGATATAAGAAGTGACTTACTTGATAAAAGTTCTAAATTTAAAGATCAGAGTAAGTGAGACACTACACTGGAGTTTCATTTATTTATTTCTGTTTCTCTGAGACCAAACAATTCATTTGAGATATCTTGTTACTTTTGATAATTTCATCTAGCTAGATTAACTTTCTCTTTGCTGTCTCACCATTTACTCTTCTGAAATCCAGGCATTGTGACACGATGTCCTCTGGAACTGAAGATGAAGCGGAAGGAGGTAGGAGAGAAGTGGTTCGGAAAGATAAGCTACAGGAATTGTGTGGAAGAGATAAAAAAGCCCGCGAATGTGGAGGAAAAGATTCGAGAAGGCAAGCGTAGTATTGACAGGTGGAAAAGGTAGTTTAATTTGCTGTACGTCGGATCATGTATAATATCTTCTCCATTCAGCTCAAGATAAAATGGCCGGGGTCGGGGTGGGGATCAGTGATGAACTCATCAGTCTGGAGATCGCCTCCCCTGATGTTCCAGATCTGACGCTCATTGACCTGCCCGGCATCGCCAGGGTAGCCATGAAGGGACAACCAGAGGACATTGGTGATCAGGTATGTGAGTCCAGGACTAAGTAATTAAAAGTCCAGAGTAAACTATCTTGAAAATTATTGAATTAACTTCATTCGAAGCTATGGTTGTAGCTGGTAAGAATACAGTTTGCTCGATTACTTAAACTTTCCGTCTGTTGTTTTGTGTTTTGGAGATGCTGGTAAAGACAGTTCCCTGCAATACCTTGCTTGTTGTTAAGCTGCAGTGGAATAATTGCTGCTGAAGACTTTTTACCTTGTTAACATCATATGACAGATTCTGAGCAAAATAAGCAGTCAACTGAATATTTCTACCTTAAAACTGCAGTGTGCTGATGCCAGTCTCAAAAACATGCATTCAGACAAACTTGAGGAGCCAATCCTGTCAGCTTGCAGGATGGGGCTTTGTGTATCATTCTTCTGTCTCACAATGAGTGTCAGATTTGAACCTGTATGGCTGAATTCCTCCAATAGTACAACTTGCAATCTAGCTTACAGTATTTTTACAGTGTTTGCACACTGATCATAGAGTCAAAAAATATCTTTTGCATGTAAAATAAAACATCACTCAGCCATCAGTGTGGCTTGAGAGTGTTTTAATATCTTTGTTCATTCACTTAAGTAAAAAATTTAGAATCGTTGTAACTCCCACCACTGTTATCCAGATGACATGCAGTTATATGTCTCAGTTCAAACCTTGACAACCATTTGCTTGCTTTAATAATGTAAGACATTGCCTCTCCCAAAACTGGTTATTCAACTGAAACAAATCAGGTAAATCGTGTCTGCCATATGTTTGCAGAAGACTATGTATGTATTTATTTTTTCCCACCTCCTACTGAAATGCTTCATGTTCCAAGACTTGCTAATTTACACTGACAATTTACTGCCTGTAAAGTTCCATATTGATTTTACATTTATATTTGTCATGTTTAAAGCATTCAGTGGCCTTGATTCAACTTACATTGAGGAGCTTTTAGAGCTTAAGTCTCAGAGTGCTCTCAGTAAATGGGTATTCCTGTCAGCATGTGAACAAGGGTGGCTGTTGCCAAAAGAGCACCCAAACTGTGGAACAGTGTGTTGAGATCAAACAGGAAACATCTTTATGTCTTTTAAATCTCTTCTTTTATCAAAATGCTTGTTGAATGTGTGATATGTGACTATCTTGTGATCCCTTTTTGTGTCAGTTCTGTTTTCTGATCCTTATTTTATGATCTCTTTAAGTTCTCTGTCTGCTTTTATGACATTTATTTTTCATTCAGTTTAATTAGTCTTTGAAAATATTTTTTTTTGCTTCTGTTACATAGAAAAGTTCCATATAAAATAAAGTTAATTAATATTAGAACAGTTCAGAACACAGTAGTGATAGTTGTACAGTTGATAACCATATTTGTAGAGTTTAGAATTTTGTATTTGTTAAAATTTTAATTCGTACTTTCAGATAAAGTCACTGATCCAGAAATTCATCAAAAAACAAGAGACCATCAGCTTGGTGGTTGTTCCATGCAATGTGGACATAGCAACCACAGAGGCTTTGAAGATGGCGCAGCAGGTGGATCGTGATGGAGAGAGGACTCTGGGTAAGTAGAAGTGGTTTTAAAAAAGGGACACTCATAACATTTGATGCATGAAGGATTTTATACCGTCTTACATGGTTTTTTGAAAAAATGGTCAGAACGTAGACACTAACATAGACCAACTCCTCAAGGATGGCAGCCTTAATTTATTTAAACAGTTAAAAGACAAATTTACACTTTCAAACACTGACTTTGTCAGATATTTACAATTACTAAGATTCTGAAAGGATCATTAGGAATGGGTTAAAGTTTTGGAGATAAAAAAACTACAAACAGGGAGTTAAGATACAAAAGCGATACATCATCTTTACAAAATATTCTCATTCATTAATTTGAGTAATGCACTGCAGATAAAAGGGAGATGGGAAACTAAAATGAATACAAAAATGGCACCTAATAAGTCGGAAGAAAGGTGCAGTGACGCACATCCTGTAGTCAACTCAAATACATGGAGGGAATTCAAACAGAAAAGTAGTGGCTAACGTGGGCTCAGTCCAAGCAAATAAATGTTGAAGAAACTGTGATACACAAGCTGGGAATCAGGCTGCCCAGTGGCTTGGTGTTTAGCACTTTCACCTTGCGGCTAGAAGATCCCTGGTTCACATCCCTGCTGTCCCCGGATCTTTCTGCATGGAGTTTACATGTTCTCTATGTGCATGCGTGGGTTTTCTCTGGGTTCTCTGGCTTCCACCCACAGTCCAAAAACATGCTGAGGTTAATTGGTGATTCTAAATATTCCATAGGTGTGAATGCGAGTGTGAGTGTTTGTCTCTATGGCCCCTTTTCAATCAAGCTCGTTCCAGTTCTAGTTCGGAGCCAATGCCTGACTTTGCACCAATTCTTTGTGTTTCCATCAACTGACCACTGGCTCCAGGCTCCAAAGTGTAGCCCTGTGATAGACTGGTGACCTGTCCAAGGTGTCCCCTGCCTTCGCCCTATGTCAGCTGGGTTAGGCTCCAGCCTCCCCCCCGCGACCCTATCTGTCCAGCTAGTCATAGAGGGGGGGGGTAATCCAACATGTTGTCTTTCTCTGACAGGTATCTTGACCAAGCCCGACCTGGTGGACAAAGGCACAGAGGAGACCGTGATCGAAATTGTCCATAATGAGGCCATTCACCTGAAGAAGGGCTACATGATCGTCAAGTGCCGGGGTCAGATGGAGATCTCAGAGAAGGTTTCTCTAACTAAAGCAATAGAACGAGAAAAAGCTTTCTTCAAGGATCATGCATATTTCCAGTAAGTTCATTTTTTCAAACAAGTGTTTGTGGTGTGGTATGCTGTGGCGCATTACATTTTCTACTTGTGCTGCAGGATTCTCTATGATGAAGGCCATGCCACTGTCCCCAAACTGGCAGAAAAACTCACCCTTGAACTGGTACATCACATCCAGGTAAATGCTTCTCACTGGTTCACCTTAATGGCTTAAAGGCAGGTAAGTTTACCCACTCCAGCTGCTAATGTCTTGGCCCCTGTGTGATGGGTAGAAATCTCTGCCTCGACTGGAAGACCAAATAAAGAAGAAACTAAAACAGACACAGGTGACGCTGACCAGATATGGCAATGGACCCCCATCGGATGCAACAGAGAGGCTTGGTTTCCTCATTGATGTGAGTTCACTAACTGGCTCTTTTTGCAAGCCAAAAGTGTATCTTAATGAGTAACTCATGTGTCCTGCACTTATATCTTGATCTCTTACATCTTAGAGAGTGACGACATTTACACAGGATGCTATTAATCTCATCAAAGGAGAGCAGCTTAAATGTGGAATCACGTCCAGTACCTTCTACATACTCAGATATCAGTTTGCAGAATGGAAGACAACAGTAGAGGAATCTGCAACAACATGTAAGTGAACTAATATTTTGATCACTTTTGATTATCTGCTGTTGCTGATCTTGTAATCTAATATGTAAACTGCTTAGTAAAATACTTTTTTTAGACACCTTCATATTATATAGAAATGAAGTATATTTTACAGACTTTTATGCTTTCATTTGGCAGTCAGCACTAATATTGAGAAACAGGTGGCTCAGTATGAGCGAAAGTACCGCGGAAGAGAACTACCGGGCTTCGTCAACTACAAGACCTTTGAAACCATTGTCCAGGAGCATATCAAACAACTGGAAGAGCCTGCCATCCTGAAACTCAAGGAGGTGTCAGGTTAGTCTCATACCTTCCAGGTGTTATTTCTTTGTAGATTTTTTATTCTGCATCTGATTTGTTATTTTTGTTTGTTTAGAAATTGTGAAGAAAGAGCTGTCTGAGTTGGCAGAGCAAAGCTTGGTTGGTTTTCCTAACCTCATCAAAATGGCTAAGGTACCATCTTTTATGTTACTTGCATCTGTATACAAATTTCCAAAACTGTTGCATCTTTACTGACTTTTTTAATGTGATTTAGATGAAGATTGAATCCAGCATAAATGAGAAAGAAGCTGTGGCAGAGTCCATGCTGAGGACTCAGTTTCAGATGGAGATGATCATTTACACTCAGGACACCACCTACAGCAAGAAGTTGGGGAAGCGTAAAAGGGTAGAAGAGCAGAATAACGCGCAGAAGAAATCTACACATCACTTGGGATTCGGCCTCGTAATTGTTAACAATGACGACAGTGGGGCCTCCCTGAAAGAGATGATGAATCACCTTAAATCCTATTTTCAAGTAAGTAATTTAAAGGTGGAACATTTATGTCTTCACAACATAAGGGAATTTGGATTTTTTTAACACATATTTGATGAAGCAAACACTTAATACTCTTTGAAACAGTGCATACAGATGAAGGTGGTATATTCAAATAAATAACATAAATTTCATTTTCAAAATTAAAACCCACACGCACACACACACACACACACACGCACGCACGCACACACACGCACACACACACACACACACACACACCGGTCACCTAGAAAATCAAAGTATGCATTCTATAAATTTAAATCACGATTTCCAGATTGGATGCATCCTGAATAGAACCTCCTCAGAGTGGATGTGGCCAGTTTTTTTTTTTTTAACCTCAGGTCATCATGTATCTGGTGGTCTTTTTGCTGGTGTTGTCTTTAAAGCCTTCAGAAAACAGATAATTAAATTACATTTTTAAAATACCCTGTAAGGAAAAAAATATCCAAGGGCTGTTGATAACACTGAAACTGTTGGTGTCTATGCATATGTTTCTATAGTCACAAAAAGATTCTACAAATTTGCCCTGCATAGGATGCATGCTGTGACAAAACTGTCCAAAAGAATACTAGAGCAAAACTACAGTTTGCCAATGAACATATAAACAACAAGCAGACCGTTTAGAATAATGTGCTTTCAACAAATTAAATGGAGTTGATTGGTCACAGTAAAAGTAGACACGTGGCTAAAAAATCTAAGCAAACCGTTTTATAAGTATTGTAAAGCCTATGAGAAGTTATTTCTGCTAAAGGAGCCAATATTAGTTTGTTGGGTGCAAAAAGAATATTAAATCTGTTGCTATTTTTTCAGAGATAAATGGTTGAAAAAAGCTAATTTTTCTTGTGGATTTGTTCACGTATGCTAACTGTAGACACTGTTTCAAAGAGAATCAAATGTTTGCTTTTCCAAATATGTCAAAGAAAGGTACTATATTCCCAACTTTTGTCCACATGAGTGTACATCATCTTCTGTTTACCATTAACTCAATTTCCTCTTTGAATTTCCACCAGTGGAAAAGTTTCAGATCTTTTACTTTGGTTTAAGGTTACTGTTTTCTTTTTTTTTTCCTTTCTTGAAAGTGATGTCAAAACACATTTCATTATTAGATTAAGTTAAAATATTCTACTATTGTCAGTGAAACCCGTATGTACCTTAAAAGGTGATACACAGAAAGCAAAAAATTCAGTTTTAGTAAAATCCAAAATTAGATATACAGATATCTTTTACAAATAATACAGAAAATAGAGTTAATTTTGTAACCTAAACAAATACAGGGAGTAGCTTTGCCTTATGCTCCTACTTTCTCATCTCCAAACCACAGATTGCTGGCCGACGTCTGGCCGACCAGATCCCTCTGGTGATCCGCTACCAGATCCTGCAGGAGTCTGCCACCCAGCTGCAGAGGGAGATGCTGCAGATGCCTCAGGACAAGGAGAAAATGGAGTCTCTGCTTCAAGAGGACTGTGGCATAAAAGCAAAGAGAACCCACCTTGAGAATCGCCTTCAGCGCCTGACAAAGGCTCGCATTCTGCTGACTGAATTTAGCATGAACATATTCAACTTCAGCACCACACAAATGCAAATGCAGTGCCAAGCTTAAAAGCAGATTTCTAACATTTAAGAAGTTAGATTGTTTTGTTATAGTATTATGCATCGACTAAGAGACAAACTTGTGGCAACATCACAGTCCTTTAAACTTTTCCTTCAGTGGCGATTCAAAGACATGTTTCATAATTATTTCCAGACTGTTACTCCACTTTCATTTCTCAGCTGTTTTTTTTTTTTTTTTTTTTTTTTTTACTATGTTTTGCTTATGATGTTGAAACAACAATACTTTTATGTTTTTTCCACAGCCAGCTGATGGGGTTAGCATTCGTTCCTCACTCTACTTATTCACACACGTTAAAAGGCTTCTGTGCTGAAAACACTGAAGGGAAATGAATGTTTGTGCATGACACTGTGTCTGGCTTCTAAAGGATTTTCCTTTACTCTGAAGTTACCTGACAGCACAACATAGCATGTAAAAAGTGGCAAAATGCAGAGAAAAATATCATTTAGCTCCTGATGAAGAGACTGATTTTTTTTGTAAGTTGTCATATCTGTACAGTTAACTGAAAATGGGGGTCTGAAAATCTGCCAAATGCCAGAAATGTTTTTTCTTTTTTTGTGTATAAGAAACTCTTATGGCAGAAAACATATAGCGCTAAAAAAAAAAACATAAACAGTCCATTGTTGTTTGTTTTTTTGTTTGTTTGTTTAGTGCAAGACAAATAGTATCTCATGCACTCCAGAAACTTTTTGTTTGTACATGCACTCTTTGTGTTGCATGAAACAGGTGGCCTGTTCACCTTCAGTTCTAATAAATAAATACTTCAAATACAATAAAACATAAATAAGACTTTGACTCTCTTCTTTGTCCCTTCTGAGTTGGTATTTCTGATATTCAGACACTTTGTAATCTTATACATCTAATTTGACATTCATTAAACTGCCATTCCCCACATCAATCTATGCTCAATAAGCCATAAGCTCAAAAGTCTTTTATAAAAGTTTTTTTTTTAAAATCACTGTTCTGAAGCTCCGAGTCTTCCCAGAAACAGCGTCCTTCATGATTGTGTCAACAAGTTTGAAACGACCAGGACTCACAGTCTGAGCGTACGGGTTAACTGAGAAATGAGGGCCTTCATCAGGGAAGTGACCAGAAACCCAGCAGTCACTTTACCAGATGTTCAGATTTCTTCGACATGGATCAAAAACCTGCTTAAAAAATTACAAAATCAGTTGTTCTCCATCCATCGGCCCTTTATGGTAAAATAAACAGACACCACTCTTGAATAAAAGGAACGGAACATAACAGCCAATTTGGATTTTGGCAAACTGCATTTTGTCTTGTTCAACGACTCATAGGCTATTTGGGGACAAGTCCAATACTGCATCTGGCAAACGCTGCATCATCTGCACTGAGCATGGTGGCGGCAGCATCATGCTCTTGGTGTTCATCTCAACAGTAGGAACAGGGAGACAGGTCAGGATCAACGGGAGAATGAGTGCAGCTAAGTATAAAGAAAGAAACCTTCTCTAGAGTTCAGCAACTTGTGACTGGACAGAGGGTTCACCTTTCAGCATGACTGGGAACCAAAGCAAATAAGTCAAAGTCCACATTTAAACCCCACAAAACATCTGTGGAGAGAGCTGAAGATGTCAGGATCGGCCTGTAGGAATCGGATAAGCTTCTGAGTCCTGAATAGTATTGTCAAATGTTGTGTTGTTGTTGTTGTGGATAACTGGGTGTATAGGGGCAAAATAAGTCAGTTTTATTCATTAATGCAATCTACAACAGAATATAGAGCCCAACAGGAGATGGGGTCATGTTATCTGTGTGGCTGCGCATGGATTAAATAAATGTTCATCACATTTAAACTTAAAAAACAGACACGTTAAATAAGTATCGCTTGGTATTTGAGTTACGTTTCTCCCCTAAAGAGTTGGAGAGATTATAAATGAGAAAACGAAACTTACAGCTAAAGTTTCGATTTTATTTACTGAGATTGACTCACATTACTTCCGTCAGCCTCAGTCACAGCAGGCTGCCGGTCACAGACTAAACTCTCTGACCAAACTCTTTATTTTAGCAGTTATTTCTTTTCAGCAGACACCATGAACACTCTGAACCAGCAGTATGAGGAGAGGGTTCGTCCCTGCATCGACCTCATCGACTCTCTCCGCTCTCTGGGTGTAGAGAAGGACTTGGCGCTGCCTGCTATCGCCGTGATCGGAGACCAAAGCTCGGGGAAGAGCTCCGTGCTGGAGGCGCTGTCGGGGGTGGCTCTGCCCAGAGGAAGCGGTGAGTAACACCCACTTAGGAAAAATAATCAATTTATCTATCTCTGTACCTGTTTGTCTTTCATCATCGTTGTTGAAATGATGGATGTTTATGTAAAGGACAATAGAAGTAGTAGAAATAGAAGACAAATTAAGAAAACAAAAAACATCAACAGAGCTTAGAGAAGTACACGTTAAGACAATCAGTAAATGCCCGAAGCTGCGTTCACAGACTTGGCCAAGATACAGGTTGTAATAGGAATTCCAAGCAACATGAGTGCCAGAAGAAAAACAATTAGGATAGCTTCATAACACTGGTGCTGTATGAACAGGTGTCTGCCAGTAAATTATTCTTGTATGTATGTAATTCCAGCTCAAGCCTGTAGGTATAGAATGAAGCTACACTTTTTGATGCCTTACCAATAAACTGTGTTAACATTACTTTGAGTTAAGGGGTCAGTATGCTTGAAACTACAGTTGTAGGTTTCATTTTAGGAGAGCTTTAAAAAGGTGGGGAGGATGTGAGACACATTTGATTCATCCTGGTGATTTTTTGTGCGCTTCCTCTGCATCTGTTTATGTTGGAACGGTCTTTATTTCTGCAATAGGTAAAATACAGGATGTAATGCAATAAAGCTCTCAGGCATTCTGTATTTCTTTTAGATACGTATCCCCTCAGTCCTCCCCTGCCTGCATGACATGCTGACCATAGTGGTTATGCTTGTTCCAAATGGAAAATTACTTTTGTGACTGTGGGAATAAGATGACACCTTTTCTGTCCATCTCTCTTTAAATATCATGCATAGTTTTTGCTCTTTAGTTGTACACAAAACACAGAAATAATGTGAAGTAGAAAATTTCTTAAGAAATTTTGAGCGCCAACGCAGGTTTTGCCATTTCATATGTCCTGCTATAATTATACATAAAGTGTCAGTTGTATATGTGCATTTTATTTTGAAAAGGCAGCATGTTTCAGGAACAGTGAGTACCCTTTAACATGACTGAGCTTTTACTTTGAAAGTGTGGTCCAATATGAATCAACCAATCAGCTGTGAGTCACTGGCTGCTTGTGGTGAGCAGAGCAGAGAGAGGAGCAGACAGGCAGACTAAAGATTAGCTCCTCAAACAAACGGTCACAGCTCAAAAACTATAAATCGGATAAAAAAAAAAACAGTCCTTCACCATGTGGCACACAATCTTGTTTTGAACAAGCTGATATATTTTAGATTTGGTGGCATGTTAGAGAGATTCAACACGTCTGATTTTCACCTGAAGTTTTGGAGCTCTGATATAATGGCAGTCAGAAAGGTTTGGTCGGCACACTCTGTTCTCTGAGGTAATTTATGACAAAAAACAAGTCCTTTGCTAGTGAGACTCACACTGAATGAAACAGGACAGAAATGCCTACATTTTTATGTATGAATTGTGTATATAGAGGTGAAATTGTGAGGAGACAAGGTTAACTGCAATTTTTTTCAAAGCATTCATACAACTTGAACTGCAACTGCATAAAAACCACAAAAGATTTCAAAACACAGAGTTGAATGAATAACACTGAATGCTTTGTGACCCGCTTAAACATTGCAAGAAGTTTCTACTGAAACATATGCCGGAGCTACACGGTTCCAAAGAGGGCTGGGTTTAGGCCCACTTCCTATTCATTTCGATAGAGGTTTTTCGGGCAGTTTTTTGCAAGTTTCATAAAAACCATACATCGAATCGCTAACAAAGACATAGCACACCATCCTGGATTGAGCCACATGTCGGAAGAATCTGTAACAATAAGCCCCAGGAATAGCAATATGTGTATTTCAAGCTTATGCATTGGCGCGCTTAATTAAAGTGAACACATTTGTTAGTCAGCGTAAATTCTGACCAGATAGACAGAGAACTATTAACCAATAAAAACTGTATTGCAACAGTGTCGGCACAACTGCTGGCTTTCTATTACAAAGACCCAACATCTTAGACAATCTGCAAGTCAAACTAGCAAGTCACTTTACAGAAATTTTATACTTCTCATGTACTTTTATTTTGTTATTTAACAAAAAGTAGAAGTCTCTTAATATTGTCATGCACACTGGATCTCACTTTTTTTTTGTCCTTATTAACACAGGCATCGTGACGAGATGTCCTCTCGAGCTGAAGATGAAGAGAAAGAGAGAGGGAGACGAATGGTCCGGAAAGATTAACTACAAGGACCACGAGGAATTGATAGAAGACCCTGCAGATGTGGAGAAAATGATTAGAGCAGGTACAGACAACAGAACATCACTTTTAAATACCACTAAGAAGAGGCAAGTATTAAGGAAGCTGCTGGACATTTTAGGTTTCACTGATGAGCACTTTGATCATTTGTAATATCTTATCCTGTCTCTCCAGCTCAGGATGAAATGGCCGGGGTGGGAGTGGGGATCAGCGATGACCTCATCAGTCTGGAGATCGCCTCCCCTGATGTTCCAGATCTGACTCTCATTGACCTGCCTGGCATCGCCAGGGTGGCCGTAAAGGGACAACCAGAGAACATCGGTGATCAGGTGAGTGAGTCCAATGTCCCAAGATTACAATGTTTTTTGGATGATTTCTAAAGTAGAAAGTTTTTCAAAGAAAAGCGTTGACAGTGAGATTTGTATCTACAAAAACCTGGACCTTTCCTGTTTCGAACTGCTACGTGGCTTATGAAAATGTTTCCATATTGGCCTTTCACTTCGGAAAGATTGCTTTTCAGACATGTGGACACTTTATTTTCATTTACCTTATAACTTGCTCTGTATGAATTTGTATTTTCAGATCAAGAGACTGATTGAGAAGTTCATCACAAGACAAGAGACCATCAGCTTGGTGGTTGTTCCATGCAACGTGGACATTGCCACCACAGAGGCTTTGAAGATGGCGCAGCAAGTGGATCCTGATGGAGAGAGGACTCTGGGTAAGCAGAAGTGGTTTTAAAAAAGAGACACTCATAACATTTCTGTAGGACTTTATACCCTCTTGTATAGATGCAATATTTTTTTAAAAAAAGGGCAGAAAATAGACACTAACATAAATTAAAGTAAATCTGTAAAGGGACCACCCAATCTGGAGTAAGTTACACAGTTTGTAAGTAGTCCACTCTCTCTCGGTCTCTCTCTGTCAGGTATCTTGACCAAGCCTGACCTGGTGGACAAAGGCACAGAGGACACAGTGGTTGAAATTGTCCATAATGAGGTCATCCACCTGAAGAAGGGCTACATGATCGTCAGGTGCAGAGGTCAGAAGGAGATCTCAGAGAAAGTGTCTCTTATGGAAGCAACTGAAAAGGAACAAGCTTTCTTCGAAAATCATGCATATTTCAAGTAAGTTAATGCTTTTGGGTAACTGTATAAACCCTGCACTGTGTATGGTGACCTCTATAACAGGTACTTACGTAGTTTTTTATTCTTGCTGTAGCATCCTCTACAGTGAAGGCCATGCCACTGTTCCGAAGCTGGCTGAGAAACTCACACTAGAGCTGGTGCATCACATCGAGGTGAATGCTTCTTATTGGTTCACTTCAACAATTTTGATATAAATTAATGCCTAGTTGTCAAATATTTGACCCTTGCTGTGTGATTTACAGAGATCCCTGCCTAGACTAGAAGAGCAGATAGAGGAGAAACTGGCACAGACTCAGGCAGAGCTGGACAAATATGGTAACGGACCCCCATCTGATGCAGCTGAGAGACTCATCTTCCTCATTGACGTAAGCTCCTGCTACACTACATTTACCTGCCTGCATTTGTTTGCTTATGCATATCTGTTTAATAAACTTAAAATATCTGTAATGTGCATGTGGTGCAGAAAGTGACTGCGTTCACTCAGGATGTCATCAGTCTGACTTCAGGAGAGGAACTCAAATGTGGAGAGAAGCTCAATGTATTTTCTATGCTGAGAAGACAGTTTGGAAAGTGGAATGCCCACGTGGAACGCTCAGGGCAAAACTGTGAGTATATTATTTTGATCTGGTATAGAGCTTTCCATGAGCACAACTCTGACAGAGTTTTGTGTTTTGCAGTTAACAGGAAAATTGAAAAAGAGGTGGAGGAATATGAAGAGCGATACCGTGGCAGAGAGCTACCAGGCTTCATCAACTACAAGACTTTTGAGGTCATGGTCAAGGAGCAGATCAAGCAGCTGGAAGAACCTGCTGTCAAGAAACTCAGAGACGTAGGAGGTACATGTTAATGTTATAGTCCAGGCCTTACGTATGGGATGGTTAGATTCTTTTTGTTCTTCAGGCTTTGCAATTAAACAAGTACTGTGCATGGCCTAAACTAAATCATATCACTGTACAGGATTGAAACTCAACAATGCTGCTGTTAATGCTGATATTTCTTACCAAATTTATTTTAAAAAAAACTTTCTTGAGTTGAAAGTGGCTCAGCAGGCCATGTACTGTTCTGAATCATCCTGACCCCTGCAAGGCCAGTGGTAACATAGAGTCTACTGTTTGGGACATATCTACATTATGCAAAAAGAAGAATGGTTAAGCCCTGCAATCAGAGGCACCCACCACCACAACCTAATGCTCTCCTCCTACTAACATAACCACTCTGTACTGACCCCATCCTCTCCTAGACCTGCATTGCCTTGGCTCCAAGACATCTTACTTTGGGCTACAGCCAACAGCTCAAATTGACTTAGTTTGGGACCACTGTGATCCTCTTTCACACTAATTTCCACTTAAGTGGATTCTTTACCTTATAAAGTCCCTTTGTGGCATAGATGCCTGCCTTTCCACTCTGCATTGCTTTATATTTTTCTGTGGTCTGACGATGTCCCTGAGCAACTCCTGCTTCACACATCCTCCCCTGTCGCCACACCATTTTGTGTCTTGCCAACTTGAACATTTTTTATAATTATGCAGTGGGAGGACTTAGACTCAAAGCTAAGGTGAAGTCAAATTTCACTTTTAAGGATGTAACTTTAAAGAATGTTAATGATTTTGAGCATACGAAATGCTTTCGTATTCCTCTGTATTCACCCTGTTGCTTCAATCAAACTTTTTTATATAGCACTTTTCATACAATTAAAATGCAACACAAAGTGCTTTACAACATTTAAAAACAGTAAAAACAAGAAATCCCAACCCTCCCTCTATCCATCCATCCATTATCTATACACCGCTTATTCCTCACTAGGGTCGCGGGGGGGGGCTGGAGTCTATCCCAGCTGACTCAGGCGAAGGCAGGGGACACCCTAGACAGGTCACCAGTCTGTCACAGGGCTACATACAAAGACGAACAAGCACTCACACATTCACACCTACGGGCAATTTAGAATAATCAATTAACCTCAGCATATTTTTGGACTGTGGGAGGAAGCCGGAGTACCCGGAGAAAACCCACGCATGCACAGGGAGAACATGCAAACTCCATGCAGAAAGATCCCGGGAAAGCCGGGACGCGAACCAGGGACCTTCTTGCTGCAAGGCGAAAGTGCTAACCACTACAGCAATGTGCAGCCCCCCTCCCTATATATATATATATATACATACACACACACACACACACACACACACACACCACTGACAGTAGGGAGACATGGCATGGCACTAACGATTGTAGAAAACGTTGGCTATAAAATCATAAATACATGCATACAGGCAATGTGCTGGTTCCAGTGGCAGCCATGGATTGTCTATGCTTTAAAAAATGCATCTGACAGATGAGGTAGTACACTTTAGATCTTTCTGTCATTTTGATGGAGATTAATTTGAGTTTCATCATTTTATAAAACTTTGCTCTGCATCTCTACCAGCTTTTTCTGTATGTTTTTGCAGACAGGATCGTAGCCTTTGTCTTTTTGACACTTGAATAAGTGGTCATGCCTGCCTATATCAAGTGAAATGATTTTCTGGTAATCTACAAGACTTCCAATTGCATTTTTCAATTGCTTTATTTTGGCAAAAAGACTGCCTTTGATATCCCCGGTTCGCGTCTCGGCTTTCCTGGGACCTTTCTGCATGGAGCTTGCATGTTCTCCCTGTGCATACGTGGATTTTCTCCAGGTACTCCGGCTTCCTCCTATAGTCCAAAACATGCTGAGGTTAATTAGTAACTCTAAATTTTCTGTAGGTGTTAATGCGAGTGTGATTGTTTGTCTGTATATGTAGCCCTGTGATAGACTGGCGATCTGTCCAGGGTGTCCCCTGCTTTCACCCTAAGTCAGCTGGGATAGACTCCAGCCCCTCTGTGTCCCTAATGAGGATTAAGCAGTGTATAGATAATGGATGAATGGATTGATGGACTGCCTTTGATACCTCTTAGTCAGATTTTTTTTTTACTTTCTGTGACCCTTCTGTATCTTTTTCATTTGCATAGTCACAAGTATTACTCAAATTAGAGATGACATTCGGCCCTCTCTGGTATCCACTATTTTAGTTCACATTAAATACAAAGCCTGAAGAATAGAAAGACAAATATTTAGCCTTTTCCAGCATAACCAATAAATAAATGCTCAGTGGAAAGCAAGCCATTGAATACTGTATTTCTGTTTTCCCAGACGCTGTTAAGAAGGTGTTCATACAGCTGGCCCTCAGCAGCTTCACTGGATTTCCTAACCTCATAAAGACAGCCAGGGTATGATCTTCTATGAGTAAAGCTACTCGCACTCATACAGTCTCAGTCTTTTTCTGTATTTTGGATGTCAAAGTGTAATTTGCCTCACTTTTTGGCAATATTTATACTGACTAGAATCTTTCCTAGGCAAAGATTGAAGCCATCAAGAAAGACAAAGAGTCCACTGCTGAATCCATGCTGAGAACTCAGTTCAAGATGGAGCTGCTAGTTTACTCCCAGGACAGGACCTACAGCAGCAGTCTGACTGAACGCCAGAGAGAGGAGGAGGAGAAGGAAGCCAAACTGAAAAGTAAACCAATCAGAGAACGACTCATTATCATGGATAATTCTGCAACACTTCAGCAGCTGATGATGCACCTTAAATCGTATTACCAAGTAAGTGTTAATTTAGAGGGCAGATTTCTGAACAAAATCAATACGCTTTAGACAGACAGGAAGTGTTTGAAACTTTACTTCCTGCTTTGTGATGCAGATTGCTGGCATGCGTCTGGCTGATCAAATCCCGCTAGTGATCCGCTACCAGATGCTGCAGGAGTCTGCCATCCAGCTGCAGAGGGAGATGCTGCAGATGCTTCAGAACAAGGACAATTTGGAGTTCTTGCTGAAGGAGGATTTTGACATCGGCAGCAAGAGGACAGCTTTGCAGAGTCGCCTCAAGCGCCTCATGCGGGCCCGCGGATACCTGGTGGAGTTTTAGAGGTGAAGGTCAAATGATTTTACTCCGCTTTCACTATTGTAGTTGTTAGACTGTTTTACTATACTTTATTTGTTCAATAACTATTTTTTAGTGTGTCCACTTTAGAATGGATGGATTTGTATTGTATCTGCTGTCATGCAAAAAAAAAAAGTCTAAGAAACTCACTGCAAAACTTAGATCTGTTATTCTTTACCCAGAAAGTATATTATAGGAATTATAAAAGATTGTAAACATTGTCAGGGTCTCCTGATAAAGGAAAGACACATGGAACCAAACACATGTTCATATTTTTTCAACATGTTTGAATAAAGAACTATACATTTGTTTAAATCAAGAATAGTTGTCTAATTTGACCATTTCACTATGATTTTGGACACAAGACTGCCCAATTTAAGTCTATCCCCACATGCTTAACTGTTCTGTTTGACTTTGGCAGAGACCTGTTACTCCAAATACAAGATCAGATACTAATAATCTAAAATACATTAAATCTCACCTTTTCAGTTTATGTCGTTGTAGCTGCCAAGCACTTTTAGTAGCTACTGGACACCTGATGGATGCTGTAAACTCTCTAACTCACAACTGAGACGATCTACAGAGAACTGTGGTTTGTAGCGCCCCCTTGTGGTTTTATATAGGAAAAAACGGCTTCAACAGCAAATCGCAAACATTGTGATGTGATTCTTCGGTAATATGAAAACTAATTACAGATATTTTCATGCTGTGAAAACAAGTGCTTGAATCTCTTTCTCCAGGTCATCAATAAACAAATGTGGTCTGTCACACTTTTGCATAAAGTTTGGAAATCGTGACAATTTATTTCAATGAACAAGGTGAGGTTGACAGAATATTAGACTTAAATCTAAAAACTCTCCATTTTGATAAATAAACCGAACAAGACAGATATGGACAAGTCAGCTTTATTTAAAAATACATACAAAAAAAGTATTTTTAGACAAAATCCTAATCATTTAAAAGCAGTTCACAATTTATTTCAGTCAGGATCTCTTCGTGTTCATTCACCATTCTCTGCGGGGCTCTCCTGATTGTTGTCATCGTCTGATTTCTCATCATCTGGGAAAGATAAAAATGATTGGCTAGGTAAGGTTGACACCATTTTTTTCACTTTTTTTCATAGCCAGCACCGATATTATTACTAAGCAAGGAGACTAATAACAGATTTGCAGTAAAATGGAATGCCTTTGTTAATGTGTTGTTACATGTTTTACATTATTTTAAACATTTACACTTTAGTGTTGATGGACTATTAAATTTGACATGTAGAAAGAGGGAAGCATCAAAGAAAAGAAGCACATTTTAAAATTAATATTTTGTATTAGGAATCTGTAAAAAAAAAATATATATATATATTGATGATGCTAATTGTAAAAATAATCGGGTCTGAATAAGATATGATAATTGGCTAGACTACCGTAATAATCTGTTGACCCCTACTAGTTCCCCCTAAAGTTTACAGATTAGTTTGCTCTACAGCTACTGATAATAAAAAGTACTCACTCTCAAGAGTCTGCTGTAGCTCCTGTATGGTACTGAGTAGCACATGAAACTGTTTCTTCCTTAACTCCAACTAAGTGGGACAAAAGGGAAAGAATAATGTCAATAGTATCGAAAAACATCAGAGGTAAGAACAGATGACATGATAAATGTACGCAGAGGGTTTTACCTTTGCATCCACATTCTCCTTGATGTGAGAGAGTTGCTGGAGTTCTTTGTCAAGTGCCTCCAACTGCCTGTAAAAGAACAAAGCTAAATTGAGCACATAATCTTGTCAACGTGAAAACCTGCCCTTACACATTTAGCAGGAGCACATGAATCAATACTTGGATGAAACAGAAGACAGACGCTGGCTTACTTTAGTGTTTCATGCCGGTCTGGGTGTTGCTGGATTACTTTAGCTAAAGCATCGTACTCTGGAAGCAAAGAAGAAAAAATATATATTTACATTATTTTGATGACCATTATTGCCTATGATAATAAAATGACTTATGTGTTTAAAAAAATCCTAACGATACATAAAACTACTAGCGGTCTATCTCTTAGAAAAAAATTTTTCATATAAGACTTTTAAATACAGTGGTTTACAGTGTTCTGACAGACTACGCAAAAGTGGAATATCCAGAAGTCAAGCCTATAGTAATAGTCAAATGAAATCACATCTAGATTTGTGTCTGTGGAGATTCTCAGTCATCC
Source organism: Amphiprion ocellaris (assembly GCF_022539595.1). Classification (NCBI taxonomy): domain Eukaryota; kingdom Metazoa; phylum Chordata; class Actinopteri; family Pomacentridae; genus Amphiprion; species Amphiprion ocellaris. The sequence goes on along the minus strand of NC_072770.1, from coordinate 19,793,174 downwards.
AGGTCATGGTAATCATAGGAGCTTCAGTAGAAATCAACTGGACTTCTCTTGTAGGCTCTTGAAGACGTTTCACCTCTCAACCAAGAGGCTTCTTCAGTTCTACCTGTTCTAGCTCTAATGGGGGGTGACAGAATAGGCATTTCAGGTCACATGGCTAATCACCCATTAATGACCAGGACTAATGTGCCTGAAGGTGTGAATTGTTGTGAAACCAGGCAGTCCACAAGCAACAACAGCAATCATGGGGATGGGGCATGACAGTTAACAAAGGATGTGAATCTGCCAAGTCAGGAGTGACATAAGATGTTAACGATTGCAAAACTTTCTGGGGAGAGTTCTCATCACTGTGTTATAGGTGCTTGATAAATGGAGTCGCAAACTCCCTCCTCTATTTAGAGACGGTTTCATTTACACCTCTCTTACACCATCTGTCCTTTCTGTCCAAAATGTGTACATTGCTGTCCTCAAAGGAATTTTCTTTATCATTCAGATGCAGGTGAACTGCTGAGTCTTGTCCTGAGGAGCTGGTTCTCCTGTATTGAGACATCTGCTTGTGAAGCTGCTGTTGCGTTTCTTCTATGTACAAGCAGCACTGGACTGTATATACAACATTGCTCCGCTTGTATGTTGGTGTTTTATCCTTGGGGTGAAGCAGTCGTTGTCTAAGAGTGTTGCTGGGTCTGAAGTGTACCAGGATGCTATGTTTGGAGAAAACCCTCCTCAGTTTTTCGGATACTCCAGGTACATATAGTATAACAACGTTGTGCTTCCTATTTTCTTCGCCGTTTGTTGTGGTGTTTCCTAGATCCTACATCTAGATTATTCACATGGCTGAAGTGCTTTCCAGTAGAGGAATGAAACTTGGGCTAGACATCTACCAAACAAGCTTCAATATTAAGATTAAGACCAAACAGTATTATTTAAAATACAAACTTATTTGCTTAAATTAAATATGAAGATTAAGAGCCTTACAGCATTATTTAAAATCCAACACTTACATGACTAAATTAATTTTGAAGGTTCAGACACTATAACATTTTTAATTATGCAATTTAACTGACTGCAATATTAAGGCTAAAATCCAACAAAAATCTAAGTTGCACAACTAAATGAAATATTAAGGCTACAATTCCAATTATGCAAATACATTTGACAAATTAAATATTAGGACCCTGCAACATTGTATTCTCTTAAAAAAATAAATTTTCCAATTTAGATGAAAAAATAACATCCTTGTGAATACAGTATTTGGTCTAATCAAAAAATATTCTTACCTTGGCGATTCTTTCGTATCCTCTTTGCCCTCTGAATTTCTTTTTTGCATTCTGCTATCTTCTCGTGCGCAGACATGATGTTTTGTTCTGCAGTGTTGGAGAAAGTATAAAAATACAATTGCTATATCTATTAGATATTGAAATATACAAATTATAAGTTGTGAGCATGTGTAAATATTACATGCCAGGACCTGAAAATTCGTTCCTACCTATATTACTGTAAATCTTCTCATAATTCTCCATTTCTCGAAGATTCATGTCGTAAACCATCAACGTCTTCCCCATGGAAAACTCACACTGAGCCAGTGTGCCCAGCATCCTCTGATACTGCGTAAATCTAAACACAATTACAACACTTGTTATGCCTGACAATAAGGTTTTCTCCGCAATTTTACAGAAATACTCCAGTCCAAGGCTGGGGGTCTCTAGAGCCCACTTACCCTTCCTCCGGGGTCCCAGGCGAGTTGCACCATTTGGTGAAACTCTTTAGCAGCACGTTGATTTTTCGGTCATCTCCAGCTCCGTCGCCGTCAATAAGAAGACGTTTGCGTATAACTTCGTCTGGAACACGGACAAAAGAGAGAATTGATACATCAGGTGAACCCATGAAGCCCTGAGCTAACAAGCAGCTAGCTAACATGGCTACTATTTATTGGAAAAGAAGCGCGTTTACGTATAAACTGGTTCGTTTATAAAGTATTTTGGGGTATATATTGATACTGTAAGCGCTAAGGCAACCATTGATATTCATAGCTATTTTCAAAGAGCTAAAGACATTGAATTAAACAGTAACTCACCATCTGTTACGGCCCCCATGTTTGTACTACGAGTGTATTGGCAAGACAAACTTTATTGAACAGCAGGAAGTGAACAAAGCCTTTTAGCCCCGCCCCTGAACACAGACGTCGCTGACTGGACGATCTGTTTTTAAACATTTACACGAAGAATATTAAAAATTAAAATGGAAGAAAACAACAATAACAGTATGGCAAATTACATAGATTTAATTACATTAGACTATAAAGAAAAGTTTACAGTCTCACAAGCAGCAACATGACATTTAATATAATATATAATATAATCAATCAATTGTCATGTACAGTCAAGTGACCTTTATTTATAAAACATTTCAAACAAGTGCCTCTTTCACAAAAGTAAGAGGCTGTGGGGCTGTCAATGAACCAAAAAAGTTTGAATATTGATATTAAAAAACCTACAATGTTATTTATGGTGTTGATTTACCCAAGTGATTTAAGTATTCATGATTTAAACTCTACAAAATTGATATAAAATGAAACTTTTTGTGTGTATTTAATTAAGGAGATTGAAATAACAATTAAAATGTAAGACAAAACCCTACCATATTATTAATTATAGACATAAGACATAATAATGATTAATTTAGAACTAAATCTATGCTTTTGTTTAAAAATATACATAGAAACCTAACAAATCGACTAACATTTTGTCTGTGTTCTATGAATAAATGTCAAGATTAGATTAAAGAAATTCAAAAATGAAACATTTTTCTCTGAAAAGTCCTGCAATATGGTAACTTTTTGTGATATTTCTAAGATGAGTCCTTTTCAGTTTATAAAGAAACAGGACAAAATGAGTCAAATGTGAAAATTCTGCCAGCTTAGATCATAAACTTAAATGCTAAAACCAGGTTTCGCAGTTACAATTCACAGTTTAATTTGCTTTATTGCCATGGATTTCAGGTTAAATTTATGCTTGCTAAAGCATTAAAGATAGTTTTATTAAAAATTTAATTAAATTAAAAATCATTTGTGTTATTAATGGGATTGATGACATTTAAATAACATTTAAAGGTAAAGTCATGAAATAGCACCCATAACTGATTTTTTAAAAAATGTAATAGCTGCTTGTTTTCTGCAATGTTCGTGAAGCTATTTTATCACCACAGCTAACTGTAAATAAATAAATAAATAAAATCATCCAGCTGTAAGCATCCTTTTTTCTGTTTTCCCCACAGAATAAAATAAATGTAAACACTAAAAAAATTTAAAACCGAGGACATAATAAAATTATAGCAATATTAATTATTCACGTAATTGAGATGATGATTAACCTAAATATATGCTTTGATACTTTTGATTTATTATCAAAGGTAGTGCTTTAACATTTAAATTCAATATCCAAATGCAAACGTCTGGCTTGGAATTTGGCAATTTTACCACATAAATATATTAATTCCTATCGAAAACTTAAAGCAAAACACAGTGTCTACCGACAATCCTCAGAGCTATTGTCAAAAAATTTCCTAAATCACTCTATAATATCCTTATCATATATTCTAGAGAAAACACACTGAAGAAATAAGTATGAGGTGCTCTACTTATTCCCACCTGTAACCCATGGGTCATTCATTTTTAAATCTTTAAGGTGTTGCAAGTAAATCTCACACAGAAATATTTTCTTTGTTTGTCGTTTTCTGCCCAACACAAACCTCCAGACTTTCATGTCAATGTATGGCACTTAGGATCACAGAGTACTTTGATGGTGGAGAAGCTGCTCCTCGGTGCGTGCGTGCGTCCTGGCGCAGTGACGTCTCTGTCCCAGAATGCAGTCTGGTAAACAGACATGGAAGCACCAGGTGAAGACCTCCACAGAGGCTGAGCACTGCACTCGCTCTTCCCCACCGTCTTCTGTCTCCTTCGCCCAGTGCATCCAGTTGATATATATCCGCCTGGTGTCACGTTCAAGTCTACAGCATCCAGAGTCTTGGTAAGAGTGAAGTTGTTGTCGATATGCGACGACGGCTAATGACTTATGCTGTGCTGTCAGGCTTCTGCCTGCTTCCTCGCTAACGCTAGTCATGGCTGGCTACAGGCTGTAGCTAGCAGGCTAATGTAACAGTTAGCCACCACTGCTGTTTAGTTACGTTTGTACCAGTGACAGACCCACACTGGATGGAGCCTGGTTTCATGACACAACACTTATCATTGACATATGCCGTTGTTTCAAATGTCGTGTTTCCCATTAATTTTTACTTTTTTCTATATTTGAACTAAAAAATATGACGATACTGTTGTACGTGTCAAGTAGAGGTGGGAGCAAGGCTAGTCAGTAACACTGCTGGCTCCTGTTGGTCTCTGCTAGGTGCTGTTAGCTTGCTGTCAAGAGTTGCACCCACAAAGTGCTTTGTTTCTAGAATAATTACATAATGCAATGTTTTGCCATTCATGGCCCTTGACACACTGGCTTCCTAGAGCCCAAGCAACAATTTAATTCATGTACAGATTGAGGTATTGGTTTGCTTAAATTGCAAGATAGAAATCTGTCTGGCAGTACAGTGTTACAGTGCACACTTTACATTCAGTCTAATGTGAATGTTATATTCAGTGCATAGGGAAATGTAACAGAGAGGGGGGATAGTTCAGTTTAGCTGATTCTCGGTCTTTAGCTGATTCTCATTAGAATAGCACTGTGATAAGATGTACATACAATTGCAAAAATATCACAAAAAACTGCCAAATCTTGATATTACTTGCTTTCACCTCAATGGTGCACTTTTTAAGAAATCGGATTTTGACATACTTTCAATAGGAAAAAACAATATGCTAAAAAGAGAGAGGGGCTATGAGCGCAAGGTTTCACCTCAAAGGATGTTTTATGGCCCTCATAATAGTATTCTGTGTAATAATAGTTAATAGCAGATCAGTTTATGCAATGCTTCATTAAGACATTACAAGCTGCACTATACATTTATTAGTAGAAAGTAGCAGTTATTAATGCTATTAGCGACAGTGTCAGTATATGTTTCAGTCTTTGAATGAGGACTTTTGACTAGATGTTTGTATGTTTGCCAGTGAACACCTGAGACTTTGACGAGGCAGAACAACTACCTTATAGACATTTTAACTAAAAAGCTGAGAGTTCCAGATTTCCTTTAAGCACAGTTCCCAAAGGATGTACACTACCAGTCAAAACCTTGGACACACTTTCTCATTCAAATGAATGAGAAAGTGTGTCCAAACTTTTGACTGGTAGTGTATATCTACACTGACTTTTACAACAAGCTAAAGCATGAGTTGTACTGCTTTACACTTAAAGTGTTTGTCAGTATTTGTCAATATTCTACTTTTTTACATGTTCAGAAGCGTAGCACCTCAACGGGTATAATTACTGACAATAATAATCAGTGCTTGCTTTTAGGTGTATTGCAATTAAGGAGAATTTTCTAAATGACAAGGCAGGATATAACTTCCACTTGATGATTTATTATTTTACATACCGCAGTCATCCATGCACAACAAAACTTTCAGCATTTACACCGTGTCTGTTTTTCATTTCCTGTTCTTACTATAGAGGGTTAATGCTTAAAATAAGTTGACTTAAAAATTTCTTGACTTGCTGCACTTACTACCAGTCTTTCTATGCATAGTAGTGTAAGAAATATGTAGATTTTCTTTCTGATCCTACCAAAAAGATGGTAAATGCATATTTCATGCAGATGTAGTGTACAACGAAATGTTTGCAAAATTCAGATGTCCTTGTAGCATATTTCCAAATGATAATCAGTTGAATCACACTCATTACAGCAAGTCAAAAATATTTCATAAATTTAAGAAATAAAGTCAACTTTAAAGTTAGTTAATTTTGTTGTGGGCTTTGATAGGCTACAGAAATAGCTTTTGACGAAGAACTCGATGTATTGTCTGAACAATCTCAACAATGTAAATTGCTGCATACACAATAGTTTTTATTGTATGTGTTTGTGTTAATAAAGTCATTGACTACTAATGTAAATATGCTATAATGGGCCTTGTATTAGTTAAAACAACAACAAAATAATGATAAAGTCTTTAAAATTTATTACAGTGTGCCTGGAGAGGGGGTGTAAGATAGTGATGTATGACTGGATTATTGCATTGTGGTAGATATTACCAGGATAAGGCCTAGGGAGGACAGTGTTACCCTCTAGACGGCGTCTATAATCATTCCACTAATTAACTGTATGAAGAAACAGAACAACAAGGACCCTGATGCTGACTTGTCTGCCCTTAATGCTTGTCGGTGTCTGTGTCTCTTTGTGTGTGTGTCTCCAGATTTCCTCTTCAGTGTGTGTGTCCGCCAGCAGTCACCCAAACTGATGAGGATCGACTGACCGAGTTAAAAATATTTTCCTTGTTTCTTATTTTGCCAAGGTAAGCTCTCAGAACTATGCATTATAAAACTCTACTGACAATAAATACTTCCTAATAACTGTACAATAATCATAACTAGTTAAATAGAGCTTCCAGATGTTTACAGATGTTATTTTTTTTTTTAGAAATGTATCGGAGTTGCATATAACAATTATGCAGCAATAAAGACATTAACTGCAGTTTCCCAAACAAGCACCTATATTTATTGATTACCTACCAATTATTTTTAGAGATTTAAACACACATGCAGCAAAATATACTTTTTTGTTTGTCTGTAGAAATTACAACCTGATTTACAAACAACATAGACCAGTTGTTCATCTATATACTTAACTATGTCAGATTCATACTATTAGTGTAGCAACTCGCGGAAGTGGATATACTGGACGAAGTGTAGATGGTATGGAGCCAAATGAAAAAAAAAACTCTATTATTATGACATCATCATGGGTTAGTGTTAGGGTTAGACAACCTAACAATCAATAATTGATTAATGATTTAAATTAATTAAATGTATAGAGTGATTTTTTCATATGTGTATTGAAATAGTTTTTTAACCACTGACACCTAATGTTCACAGTAAAACTGTCTCAGTTACATTACTAATCTGAAAAACAGACAAAACTTTACTTGATTTTCACAGCAAATGAGCTGCAGTCTTCCATAGTAAATAACCTGTCATGTTATTAATGTTTTCACAGGAGTTTTACATCAAAAATAATTCCCATACGTATTTTGCATGATGGAGTAACTTGTTCACTGTAATCAATGTTAGTCCAGCTGCTGAAAACAGCTGCTCAGCTGGAAGAAACCATAACTGATTTAATGAGCCATTCGCAGTTTCACTGTACCGGCCGTGTGTACTTAGACTTGCATGGCTTAATCTTTGAGACAACCCACCCGGCCAGCAGGCAGATGGGTCCCCCCACATTAGAGCCGGGTTCTGCTCGAGGTTTTTTTCCCTGTTAAAAGGGTGTTTTCCTTGCCACTGTCGCCTTTTGGCTTGCTCTGGGGGTCAGGCATATGGGTTCTGTAAAGCATCTCGAGACAATTTGACTGTAATTGGCGCTATATAAATAAAATTGAATTGAATTGAACATATGTCCACAAATACGGCTGGGTCAGCTTTAACAGTCTATAAAATTTACTCTAAACTTACTCTAAAATGTATTTATACTCAGAGTGTCGCCGATACAGCTCATCACTGTGGTTCTGAATGTTACTGGAAGTGAGTAATCAGAGTCCTGCTGCTATTGAATTTTAGCACCATTAACAGTTGGATCTGCTGTCTGCTGACAGACACCCTGCTGGCCTGTTTTAGCATTTAAAAACCCTAACTTAGCGAACTCAGCGGCGACCAGACACCTTTTTCATAACTCTATGCTGCAGAGTTTATCAATGTAACTGCAACAGTTAGGAGTTAGACAGCAGTAGGGAGGTGTGCTTGTTTTATGCAAACACTTGCTGGTTGTCACGCCTGTAACTTCATGTCATTAAACAGTAACCTGGTGGTAGCACAAAGAGCTACAGCAACATCTACAATATGTTTTCTTACGTACATGACCTTTGAATTCTGCCTGATTGATTTAAGATCCCTGACTCGCGTTCCCGTCTTCCCGGGATCTTTCTGCATGTTCTCCCTGTGCACGCGTGGGTTTTCTCCAAGTACTCTGGCTTGCTCCCACAGTCCAAAAACATGCTCAAGTTAATTGGTAACTCTAAATTGTGTGTAGGTGTGAATGTGAGTGTGCTTGTTTGTCTCTATGGCCATGTTTAGATGAAGTTTTTTATTCGGAATTATTAATCTGGAATTTACTCATTCGTAATTAAAGTTTTGTGTTTTGCGTTTACATGGAAATATTAATTCCGAATTAAGGTTTACATGGACTGCACGTTTATTCCCCTTCCTTAAGGCCGCTTTAACGCTTGGGCGTTGGAAAAGATTCTGATTGGACAGGGAGTGGACGTGACGTATCCCTGTTTACTGGAAGAAAACAAACTCCATTTGCCGCAGCATTTCTTTTCCCCAACAACATGGAGGAACAACTAATAAGCATTGCTTTTTGCTTTTTATTGTCGTTTTGAAACAACAACTCGACAATGGCGTACTACTTCTGTTGCGTCACTTGAGAAGGAGAAGAGAGATAGAATACCGGAGAAGGGAGGCCGACGACCAAGCTGTGTATGTCACTACGTCATCGCTACGTGAGGAACCAAGCATGCGCAGACTGACCGGAATTAACTAAAGCGGAATTAACTGTATACATGAATAGAACGTACACAGGAATTAGTTTATTCGGAATTAACATCGGAATAAACCAGGTAGTTTATTTGGAATTAAGTTTATTCGGAATTAACTTTATTCGGAATTAACTTTTTAATTCGGAATTAAGTGTTTACAAGGAGATTTTAAAGTGGAATTAACTTAAATTCCGAATTAAAGAGGCATTAAAGGTCTCATGTAAACGTGGCCTATGTGTAGCTCTGTGATCGACTGGTGGCCACTCCAAGGTGCCCCCTGCCTTCACCCTAAGTCAGCTGAGATAGACTCCAGCCCCCCCACCCCCCCGCGATCCTAATGAGGATTAAGTGATGTATAGAAATTGAATGGATGGATGATCGAATCATTAAGAACAATTCATGACTCAGCAATTAATCATTGTCATGATAAGTTACAAACACTGAAAAACACTTGGTGAATATACCTCTTGGAAAAATTTACTGATAATGCTTTGTGCCATTGTGAGAAATACTTGTTTTGGTTTAGATATTTGTTAATTGTATATTCTGCACTGATGTGTGTATGACTGAATTAATATGAAAAAGCCATTTCATATCCCTGTAGAATATTATGTGTTGACCCACTGTGTGAAACACACTACAAACTCTATTTGTGTATGCATACTTTCAAAGAACATAGTGAAGCTCTAAAAGTTGTCAGCTTTAAGCTACTGAAGCAGCTTCTGGCATCAAGCTTGTGTTTGCTCACTCAGTTGCAGTAGGTATCCATACATATATTAAAGTAACATGTAATTGCAGTCAGGTCACAAATCCTCTCATAATGTCTTCTGCTTGGGTTCATTCCTGGGTGTCACTTTTACATCTGTTGGCTCCACTAAATGATACAAGATACAAGCTTTAAGCACCTCATCTGGATATCAGATTTGACAATTTAAAAGGTTACCCGCAGTAGCCCACCTTAATTATGTAAGCTATAGATTGAAAATCAACATCTTTATAATGTGAACCTCTGCAGCTGTATCTCCTAAGTCAATAGTGAAGTTGGCAGTGTTTATGCTTTTTTGAACAGTCAGATACAGCGGATTAGCTTGTGACCAGAGTGTGCGCATTTTCAATAAACTTGGCTCTTGGAAGTAAAGCAGAACTTTTTCTCAGTGAGATACTGGCAACATCTTCAAGATAAGCTTTTTAATTTGAATGTCTAAATTTAGAGTTGGTTTAAAGGCAAAGGCAAGTTTCTGAACCGTATACTTCAAGCCAGTAACAGAGGGGGAGGGTCACGGTCATTCTTGCACAAGCCTCTTTAGGGTGCATGCTGAATGGGAATATACGTCCAACTTTTATGGCATTTATTTTTTTATTTTCATTTTTATTTATTTTTTTAAGCACACCCACCATTTGATATCAGAAAAACAGTGTTGAAGGGTGCTTACATTGGCCCTTGTTTGTTTGTCAAACTGACGGATGGTCGTGTCTTAAGAATTTCAGATGGGGAGAAAAAGGTTACACAGAATCAAGCACTGCATCATTCATATTAAACAGGGAGAACGACAGCAGATGTTTTCTTGCTTGTCAGCTTTTGTCAGTTGAATATGTGCATCACTGGGGTGGATCAGAAACATTTCATTTCAAAAGTGAAAGTAAACTTGGCTGTTAAAAACTGTCGACATCTTACAGGCTTAGTAATCACTGTGAAATGGGTTCAAGTCTGTCAAAAATATCTGTAAGTTCTGCATTAATACATCTTAGAAATTCCATTTTACAGTAACAGAACCTATTTAATCTGAATCTGTCTTTGTCAAAGGGATATACTGTAAACACAACTGCTCATCCCTGAATAACAAATCAGTATTTGTAAATGTGTTTCTCCTATATTTTTGTATGTCTGAATGTCTACATTCAAAACATAATACAAAACATACATTAAATTAACATAATGCAATAGAATTGCACCGGTAAGTTTACATATTGATCGACACATCTTTGTGGCATACTGTTGTGCACATTCAGCCAATAGTATTGCTGGTTAATATCCATTATCCATCCATTATCTATACACCGCTTAATCCTCATTAGGGTCACGGGGAGGGGGGTGCTGGAGCCTATCCCAGCTGACTCAGGTGAAGGCAGGGGACACCCTAGACAGGTCGCCAGTCTGTCGCAGGGCTACATACAAAGACAAACAAGCACTCTCACATTCACACCTACGGGCAATTTAGAATAATCAATTAACCTCAGCATATTTTTGGACTGTGGGAGGAAGCCGGAGTACCCGGAGAGAACCCACGCATGCACAGGGAGAACATGCGAACTCCATGCAGAAAGATCCCGGGAAAGCCGGGACGCGAACCAGGGATCTTCTCACTACAAGGCGAAAGTGCTAACCACTACGCCACTGTGCAGCCCTCTGGTTAATATCTGCGTAGTGAAAATTTCATACAATTCAAGACGTGGCAGCCCTTTTTTTCTGTATTGTTTATAGTGCTGTCTTTGCAAACCTTGCATTTGAATTTTTGTGTGCTAATGGTTTGGATTTTGAAAGTTTGCTTTCTTTTAGCATGGAAAAATAAGAGATTACATAGTTTGCCTTTTAAAAGTCTCATTGCATTATCAAGATGAGAGTTTATACACTCACACAGGTGTTCAGTAAGGTTACGCTATATCTGTTAAGGAAATTTCCAAAACAAGATATACATTGATGCCAGTTATTTTGTTTCTAAAGGCCAAACACATTTTCAAATCACAGCTAATCACAAATGTTCTCAAAGGACAGTATTTGAAAGTTTAAAGTTCTTTTTTGCAAATACTAAATAAAAAATATATGTTTTCACAAGCTAGCCTTGAATATTCCATGCAGCTTTCATACACTGTGCATGAAATTCTTACGTACAGCTTTATGTTTTTTCGACAATTTTAGAATTCTACAATAGGGAACCTATTAAGGACAGTATGATATTCTGTTTTATTATAAAATGGTATAGCATGCATGTTTGTATGTATTATTTATATGCGCATGTATACGTGTGTGTATATGTGAGTGAACCATATTATCTATGTGCATGGGCCAAGTAACAAGGGAGCAGCCACATATGCTCGGGTGTAAATTTAAAGGGAAAAACCGATGCCATTGATTCTCCAAGTTTCTGGAGCGTCACTGGAGGGATGAACATTGGTCTTCCAAAAGGTACTCCCTAATGTGGTGTTTTGTTGATCATGTCAGTCCAAAATTTCATATAGGAATGCTATTCTTTTAGGAGCTATTTCCTCATTTGGTGGTAATGGTGAAGCGCAAAGTCTGATACGTCAGTCGGGTATTCAGTTGTGTCAAGATTATAGGAATCGACTGCTATGGGTTTTCCAGGGCCTGTACTAATGCAGATTGTTGGAGCTCGGGAAAGGCTGATAACCGACATTTGGAACCGATGTGCATTTGATTTAATGTTTTAACAGCATGTGATATCAGAAAACCTGTCATTCATAACCAGGTTTCTTCATTAATTAGGATGACTATCAATGTAAAATAGAAACAGGAGTGATTGAATTAGGACTCTCTCCTCTGTTTATGTGGGATCGACTGAGATTGATCAGTTTGTCTCCTGCAGTTACATCTGCTATTCTTTTCTGTTTTCTTAATCTTTCACTGTTCAATCATTTTTATTGCCCCCTAAGGTCCATATTTTAAAGCATTATTATTTATTGTTTTCCAGACTCTGTTTCAGGGTAATTTGTGGCTGCCTTCTAACTTAGCCCCATCTGTTGGCATAGCTTTAGCCACTGAGAGAGAAACTAATTTCCTGGGTGGTGGCAACAGCTTGTGTTTCTTGTTCAGTTTTTGCAGTCTCTGCTTGAGAGACACATCTGAGACCACAGAGTGACAACAGACGGAGAGAGAAGGCTGCATCAGGCCTGAAGTAGCACATTTAATTTAGCAATAATCGGCCAATAAAAACAACAATACTGATGATCGTAAATATCGGCCACGATAATCAGCCAGGCCAATAATCGATCTGTAACCAGTTGAGATCTGAAAGACACAGTGTATGATTCACATCATTTTCATGGTCATCAAACCAGTTAGTGACCCTTCCTGCTCTATGGATGGGGGGTATACTGGAAGAGAATGTTTCATCATGAAGGTGACCATTCAGAACAGATTTGTATTGATTTGCAGTGACCCCCCTGTGTAAGGGGTCAAGAGGACCCCAACCATGCCAGCAAAATGCCAAACAGAGCCATCAAATCTCCCTCACTGTAGGGGTCAAGGGTTCAGGTTGTTCCTTTTGTCACCTGTTCCTATATTCCTCAGAGATTAAAGCTAATCTACCAGATAAAGAGCCTGTCAGACAATTTATTCTGTCTATATGTTGCGTAGGCGTTATACTTGTTGCTCGTCGAGTGGTCACAGATTTTCTATATAAATATATATACACGTTGTATTGTATTTTATTTTTTTATTTATTTGGAGGGGCGGGTGCGGTGAAACAACACGCGCTTGGCCGTGTCAATCAGCGGGAAAGTCCTCCTATCCCGAGCGCTACCAACGCTGACTCTCATGTTGTTACATTGTAGCGGAAAGAATGTCGGAAAGGGCCGAGGATGACGTCAGGGGGGAGCAGCGCCGAGCGGCCAGGCAGCAGCTGAAGCAGCAGCAGATCCAGCGGGGAGAAGGCTCCACAGCAATGGCGACTGTTGCGGAGCGGAGATCATTGCCTAGTCCAGAAATAATGCTGGGACAGCCTTGGAGCAACTGGGTCGACGCCGCCAAACTCCACGGCAACGACGGTGAGTTCCCCAGCGTCCCGAATGTGCGCGACGAGGCGAGGTGGAGCGCGACAGTTGCCAGTCCCGTCCTTTTTTTTTTGGCCGATTGCATGCAGTTTTTGGTTGAATATGAAGAAACGCTACTGGTAGCAACAGCACGGGCAGGCAAGCAAGTGCAACTATTTATTTGTGTCCGTGTCGGATCGCCTCGTTTTCAGGTGCTGAATCGGAGGAAAGTTTCAAAGACTTCGGGAAAAATCGAGAAGCCATGCGTTTGTGCAGAGAAGGTGAGTGTTTTTTTTTCTCCCTCTAGGGCCAAAGGTGTATTTTGGTTCTGGGGGTTTGCACACATAGACGCACACACATGGATTCAAACACTTCACACGCGTCGTTCGGCCAAAATGTGCTGTAAATCATGCGCACCAAGACTGTACTGGATAAGCGGATATTAGCAGTAAAATGTGTTGGTTATTCGTGTGGTAGTTGACATTTACATCTGTACCTAAAATAACTTAACCGTTAACAACTTAGACTCGCTGTAGTTTGGTATAAGCCCAAATATAGTTATAACAATGCAATTTCCTATTTGGAGGGTGTATTAAATGAACTTTATTTTCGAAAATCCACATTTCTGCCATTTTAAAAATGAAAACTTCCTCCATGTTTCACGTGTCTTCCCTTAAGATAACACTGAGGTTTGTTGCTTGAATTTTCAAATTTGTGGAAGCATGTAGGATTTCTCAAAATTAAATTGCCCAGATGAAATGTTGCTGTAAAAGCTTTTTTTCCTGTTAAAGTGATATGAAGTTAAGATATATGTTGCTCCTTTTACACATACTGCTTCAACTCAAAATAGGAGTGACTAATTGTTTTGTAAATGCAAATTTAGATAAATAATGCAAGCAAATTTATCAGCACACTAAATTTAATGGAATTTATTAATGTCTTTTGAACTATTTGCCCACCAACCGGAATGTCGGATCTATTCAGGCTTGACAAATGTAAACCCTAAAATTGCATTAATCTACACTCAACCAAACAAATCTGACATGATCGTTTTGTTCCTTCTAGTAACTGCACTCAATTTTAGGTTATTTCAGTTTTGTCTTCAAAGCTAAACACAACAAGGTTTGGCTTTTAAAGGTTAGTAAGATAGTTATGACAGAATAAAGAGCGATCACATCATCTAACACAACTGGTAAAATGATGTCGCAGATCACCTGGATTCCAAGCCGCAGAGTGATGTTTCAGAGCAGTTTATTCTGCAGTTTTATTTTTGGCAACGCCTCGATTAGCTTTAGCTGATTTGTCCTGCTGGCAGGCCTGGATTTAGAATGAGCTTCATCACAAAAGGTAAATTGTTACAACAATAAAATGGCATCTTGTTTACTCAAGAGTCTACAATCATGCTCCATTTTCAGGCTGAAAGAACCACACGAGGCTCCATGATTAACATTAGAATGAAATGGTTGACGGGAACAGTTGACTACTGAGTTGCTCAGCTGACTCAGAATTAAGTGAATGAATGATGAATCAACTTTGTTAATGTGAGGATATAGTGATGGTAGTTTGAAGCTCAGCTCATGAAACGAAAGACTTCATGCTTGGTTCATGTTCTGAACTGTGTTAAGTAGTCAGTTTGGCAACCTACTTAAAACGGTATACCTGCAAAGGTGGCAGTGTTAATTCCTGCGTTTCACACATTACATTTCAGCAACACTTCCACAGCTACTTTTAATCACTTCGCAGGAAGGAGTTTTATCTCCTGCTCAAGGACACACGAGTCAGGCATGTCACATGTGACCTTGTTGTTATGGGACAGTCATTACAGTGACTAGGACACCAAGATTAAGTTGCATCCGTTCCTTTGAACTCTTCTTCAGAACTAAGCATGGAGGGAAAATATCGTAGTCATCTGTTGTGCATTTTTTGTGCATTTAATTTAGCGGAGAAATATGTTGGCATTCATTTATTAAAATCTATGAGGATCCGCTTCAGCCATGCACTTAACTATCATTCCGCCATCAACTGCAGAGTGGTCATTGTAGTGTGTGTAATAGTGAATTTGACAGGTTTTCAGACAAGACATTTTGTAGGCAAACGTGTGTTGGAATGGCTGTTTCTACTTCCCATCTATCCTTCCAAAATATCTATCTTCACAGTGTATGAACAGTTTACCTGTCTGTAAGTGTTAACACATGGAAGAGAAAAAAAATGACATACTACTCTTATATCACGTGATTTATTCCCACACTTATGATGTCATCATTGTGTCTCCAGCTTTAGTGGTTTTTCCTTGTCACGTGTTACTGTAAAGGAAAGGGTTAAATACAGGCCACTTGTCAGGGCACTTATCTAATGTTGCATTTGCACTGGTCAACATTGTGGCCTGTGTGAATATGCTAAGACCATTGCACAATTACAGTAGCAAATGTCCTAGCGGCTCCCAGTAACAAGAAAGCTTTTATTTTGCATATCATGTTTTTGGCTTTTATGATGTAGCACAGAATGCAATTTTAATGTAGTATACATAAGATTGCATGTGTTTTAGGTGGCGATTGGCCTAAAGAGATGCTTTCTGCTTTGTACTGAAGGAGTGCTGGTTGAAAGTGAATTAGCTTAATGTGCCTTCAGGTCAAAGAACATTTTTTAAATGAAGACAGGGAGACAGAATTGTGATTTAAAATTCAAGACTGCTTAGGTCAGTCTACATGTAGCAAGCTTGCAACGTGTTTTTATCATGTAGCAGCGTCTGTCAGTGACGGTTGTTAGTGTCATGGGGCTGATCAACACATGCTGCTCGTGGCAGAAGTTTGTGTTCATAGAAACTCTGTGTGTGCGCGTCTAGTAGGGGTATTACAAGTGGATGACTACACCGCTCCGCCATGACTCACCACCAGATTCCTCCTGTGGCGTAACTGCCATTCTACCACACACAGATGATTAACACACACACACACACACACATTGTAAAAATGTATGGCAAATCATGACTGATAAATTCATCACCCTGTCAAGGTTTTTATGAATTTTGCAGCGGCACTGTCACAGTCAGGGAAGCTGGGAAATGTAGTGCCACTGTCAGCCACGGGTCAGATTCAGCCAGCATGTGTGCTGCTAGGAGGCAGCCAGAGCTGCTACAATTCCACCTAGATCATTCATCACTGCCACGGATGAGGATGCTGAAATTAACTGGACTCTCATTCTCTTCCTCTGTTTCATGCTCACAGGCTCTCCTCCACCTCCTCCTCCTCAAGCGCAGGTCCTCTGCTCACTCTCTCTTTCTCGCTGAGGCATTGGCCTGCTTCTCTGTTTTTTTTTTCCATGTTGCGCTTGTTTCTAGGCTTTGCTCTGTTGTTCTGTCTATTCTTTCTTCTCCACGGCGACTTCCTTTTCCCCTTATCCTTGTTGCCTCCTTGCAATGGAAGAAAATGGAGATTGAGAATGGGGCAGACACAGTGGCGTTAGACCACTTTTGAAGTCAGGCCATTTTAGCCATACAGTCCAGTTGGTGCCAGTGTGCTGAATGTAGAGTAGCAAGGCTATATAGCAGGCCTGCTTTCATAGTTGAGCAACCAGTTTGGAGAACACTCCAAGTGAACAGCAGTAGCAGTTTGGAAATGAGTCTTGTTTGACCTTGCTATTGATCCAGCAAGGAAATGTGGTTGGCCTGCTGGATGCTGCAGTTCCTGGCCTTTTTCAATAAAGGATCTGAGAGAAAGTGGAGTTTTAATGAAGAATACATGGAAAGTTATTGATTTAGCAAATATGTTTGCTCACTGAATTCCAGTTTGCTACTGGCTCAGGATAATGGCTAATTAAAACAGACATGTAGAGCAGAAAAGTTACCCAGAACGCTTAAGCCGACATTCAGCCATTGCTTTAAGGGCTTGAACTTTTGCAATTGGTGACCAGTGAATATTACCCTTCACATCACATTTCTGCACTTGTTCTCTTTGCACAGCACTCAGACCTTTTCTTGTGCATGTCAGCAGTGTGCTTTCCTACCCAAGTTCTATATAATTTACAAGCCTTTGTCCATTAAGAAAAGACATTTGTCTTTTCTCTGTGGCAGAGCAGGCGCTGTGAAAATAAGTCTTTTCGCTCCACTGCTGTTGAAGGAGACACTTAGCAAAGTGGCTTCAGACAATTGACACATGTTAAGTAGCATCAGGCTTGTCAATTCATCCATACAAGGCTGCCACTGACCTCCATGAGAGGGAATCCGCCAGGTAGATCCTTTTATGTGGTCTTTGCTTAATGGCCCTCATCCCTTCTAGACTCGTCCAGTGGTGTTTGGAGAACCCTTGACAGCCCTGGCGGAGTACGTATTGGAGAGGGACTCCACTCCTCTCCACTTGGATCCTCTCGTCTGCTCATCTCATCATAACGCCCCAGGCAATCTCTTAATTAGCCTCCTTAATTAGGTGGTTTCTGGTTCTCTGCGCCAGGGTAAATTTTGATCACATTCTGGTGAGGAGCAGCTCTTCCCTCTGATTTGCTTTCGAATGGCTTCTAAAGTGTGAGGTTTGGTTACTGGGTGGGTCGAGATGCTTGAGCTGAAGACATGCCATTGATGTACCTATGCATTCATGCTTCTTCTGCGTTTTTATTATTACATGCCTGAAAGTTGTGCTGCCTGTGTGGCACTACAGTAAAAAGTGCTGTCTTTCCAACCTTTGCTGTTGACATTTTCACTCAAAAAGAAAAAAAATTACCACAGAAACCAACTATGTTTTCCATTTAAGTCAATCTTATACAGAAGTGCTGTGTTGTTGTCAAGCATGTCAGGGGTCTGACATCTTATGTGCAGCCGCATTTTAATTGTAATTCTGTATTTTTTTGTGTTAAGCTTGCTTTAGTGAAGGAATTTAGATGAGTCCTGATTAAGGAGAAGGTGTCCTGCATTACTGGTCTGTGACATTCAGCTAGAACTTAAAAGAAACAAATACATCTGTTTAGATTGCAGGCCTGCAACAAGTGCTGATTTTTTTTTCTTTATGAGCTAATCTTACCATTAATTCCCAGTTAATCACTGATCATTGTTTGACTGGCAAAAGGTCTGCTCAAAATTCTATTTACTTATTTAAAATAACATATTAACTGGTCCTGATATGTGATCTGATCTTAATCTTAGTCACAAGTGTAGACAAAAACAATGTACTTAAGCTAATAACTCACCACCAACTCCAGTGTTTAGTTCCCTTGAACATGCCTACTAAACCTTCCTAGTGCTGGTAGAAAAAATGAGTGAACTCTTGGATTGAATTGATTGAACCTCGTTTGGCAGCTATAGACAAGCAATAAACTCAAACAACTGACGCCAGTAGCTGTGGATCAGACCTGTACAAGGTTTGGGACAAATTTTGGACCACTCTTTAGTAGATAATTATTTAGCTCAGCCATATTCTTTGAATGTCTGCTGTGAACGACTCCTTTGGCACTCTCTCACACAGTGCCACTCCGGAAGGCAGATTTTTGCTGTTCCTAGAAAATGTGATACACATGGCACCAGAGAGCAAACATCTTCCTTATTAAACTATGTTCCTCAGTGATAGGCCCAAATTCATTTGAAGTCACACATCTTCCACACTATGTAAGTCTCACATTTGTTTGTGTCTGGGAAAGACATTAATTCTTTGACAGCGGGTAACCTTTGGATTCCTGGCTCTGCCCTTTTTGTGGTTCTTATCACTTGAACATGTTCTCCATGGTGAATTTAGGCTTGTAAGTAATCTGTATTTGCAGATTATTCCTGAGTATAAGCAAAGTTGCATGTTAAGACTTTGCATGTTGGGTTTCCCTGAGTGAGCTCTATCAGATTTTAATATACTAATGTGGATTATATTAAGATATAGATTGTGTTTCCATGTATGTTATGCAACAATTTTGAATTTCTTTTAGAACGCGACGAAGAGCTGTTTTCTTTTTTGATGTCTGTGGTATTTGTTTTATTTATGCAACAACAGCAAAAAAAGCCATCAAACTGGAATTACCCTATCTTGAGCTATCACAGTGTTATGAAAACAAATGATAGAGGTTTCAATCTCGATTGAAAGTGATGGATGATTTGCATTTGGCAGAGTCTGCTGCCACCTGGGGCACCAGGTGAATGCATGTCTATTTTATTTGCCTCTCTTTGAGTTGTACCCTGTCTGGTTGATTCTTTCCCTGTGTAC
Source organism: Amphiprion ocellaris (assembly GCF_022539595.1). Lineage (NCBI taxonomy): Eukaryota > Metazoa > Chordata > Actinopteri > Pomacentridae > Amphiprion > Amphiprion ocellaris. The sequence continues at coordinate 19,773,548 of NC_072770.1, read as the reverse complement.
AGACATGCCCATATTTGGCCAGTGTCCCGCACAAGACGACTTCTACCTGGTGATGTGCAGCCACTGTAGTCAGGTAGTCAAGCCACAAGCCTTCCAAGCACACTACGGTAAGTGTCATGCTCATACACACACACGCAAAACATGCATGATTATGTATGCCCTGTTGTATGCATATATTCAGAGTCATCTTTCATGCAAATGATTACGCAGAGCTACGTTTAGCGTTTTCAAATTGCATCCCTAACCCAGTACAACAACGAGGTGCACGTGGACGGCGACATACTCCTCAGTAAGATCAGTGAAGAAGGGACTAGTAAAGCAGCTGATAGGAATATTTCATGCATTAACACACTGTGATATTACTTCCTCCTCTACCTTTGTAGTCCCCCACCACTGTTTCTTCTCCCTGTTTTTAAAAAAAAAATGTATTTGTTAAACTCACCACCTCACTTGTGTTTACATTTACCCTGTTAATATTTGACGTGTCTTCTGCAAGTCTTCCCAATAATGTGACAGTTTAACATATAAAGCTTAGATCAGATTTTTTGTTCTGTTATTACATTGGGGATGAGTGCATGTTTGTTTCACTGCATGGATTTCTGCCATTTAATAGTTAAATTGGATTTTTGACTAGTGTGCTTAGGAAAATGATAGATATTTGATTTAGTGGTTGCTTCATTGTGCATATATAAACTCAACAGTATTGATGACAAGTTCACAAACTGTCATGGCCCCTGAAAGAAACACACTCTGTTCACTCCCACATTGTTCCCTTAAAATGATAAGAGTTAACATGACACCAACTATGCCTTTTTATATTGAACCACTTAGTTGATGTAGGATTTTTAGTCTGTCACTAAACATTTTTCAGAGCGTTGCATTCCCTGTGAAGTGTGACAGCAGTGGTCAAGGCTAGCCACAAGAGGGAGTGATAACGGCACATGGCTTAGACAGGAACTGTCCTTGCAACTGTGTCAACAACACTCAAAGAATGGACTTCTCCCACATGGTTAAAGAATATAGACTGCAAGCCTGTCTAGACCTGATTACTACATATGTTGCACAGCATCTAGATTAGTTTTCAAACCTGCCAGGGGAGTCTAAATGAGATGTGGACAAACACTGGAGGGCATTACTGTGCCTGTATAGTAAAACAGTACTGACAGCATCACAGCAGGTGACCGAGGTGCATCTGAGCAGGGTGGTATTGCTTCCGCTGACTGTGCATCGTCTGGTCTGCAGAGTGCAAACACCCAAAATGATCAGGAGTTTTACAGTGATTTAAAGAGATTTATTGCCCTTTTTGGCCAATCCCGAATTGATGTTTTCTATGTGAGCACATTCTTTGTAATGTGTTAATAAGTATTACAGATGCACCAATCTACTGTTTTTCTCTCCGTAGCTATTTCTTTTCATAAATTCAGGGTATGTACCAATATCTGGTGTCAGGCCCAAATTCCAGCAGTTGAAAAGCCCAAAGATTTTCCCTGTACACAGATTAAAAACAGAGAAAAGCACAAAATCCACACATCTGAAATGTTAAAATCAAAGAATGTTAGAAATTACATTTTTTTTCAGATTTATACATTTAGTCGATTGTCAAAAGAATTGCAGATTTAGCAACTGTTGATTGATTGTCTCATCTCCACGGTGAAACAGTTTTTATCGAAGCAAAAATTCTGTGGCCATGCTGCCATATGTGGTCATGCAGACTAGGAGTGCTCTTGCTGTTTTTTACCCCTTGTCTTCCTCTCACTGTTGTCATTATGGGAAGACCTCATGTGGTGTTAAGGCACGGATCTCAGCACCGTTGAGATGGTCTCAATATGATTTTAGTGTGCTTCTTTGAGCCCATCTGTCTCCTGTTAGGTGTTTATTCTTCTCTGCTGAGGCTGATCCCAGCAGGGGTGACACTCACCACTGAACGGGAAACTGAAAGCTCGTCTGCCGTTTTATACATTCATTTATGATCTTGTCGAACAAAGGCTTGTCTCATCACTGATCTGGTGATACCTAAGCAGACATACACAAACATGTTTCCTAATTATTTACCTTGAGCTCAGATAGCAAGAAAACTAACTCATTACCAACAAGGTTATTATTGTTTTGCAAATATATTTCAGCGACTCAGCCATGCTATGGCTTGAACATGGTGCCTGTGGAGATAAGTAATACGGGCATCACTTTTTTTTCTTTCTCTGCTTTTGTGTTTTTTCTACAGCCAGGGATTCCCCATATCACTGAGCCAACAGTTTCTCAGTGTGAAAAAGGATATTAGGGCTCCTCCTATTTCTTGTGTCTGTTGTTTGTATTTTTTCTCTACATCATTCTTGACTCCTGTTCTATTCTTCTCCTACTGCCGCTGGTCTTGGCTTTCTTTTCTCAGTGTTGGTGCTTTGTGGACAGAGCACTGAGTGTCACGCTGGGGTTTCCTGGTGTGAGTTTGTGTGCAGGGTGTGCTGTTGACTGTGACTGGGACAGGACAAGACGGCAGGGAAGGACGAAGGGAGGATGGCAGTGAAAGAAAACCCTTTGGATTGTTGAGCTGCTAAGTAGCAGGAGAGAAAATATCTGGAGTGTGTGGTGAATGGGCGTGTAGAGGGAGGCCCTCATATAAGAAAAGGGCACTCTTAAAAGCTTTTTTTTCTCCCTGAAAAAAGAAACTGGAAGAAGGCTAAACATTTAGGTGTATGTGTGTGTTTTTGTCTTGAACACAGCTGAGGGAGATCAGGAGAGGCGTCTTTGAGCTTTCATGTGTGTTAGTATCCCCTCCACCGTTCCTGCAGCAACAAGCCTTTTTGCAGGTCACATGCTGAGACTCCGTTTTGGCTCACGGCCCACTTCTCAGCTATAGGATGGAATTGGCCCAGTAGAAGGTTAGCTAACCAGGCCCACACCTCAATGGTGGGAGCTAGCTCCTGACAGAGACATGTTCAAAACTTGTTGGTGCTCCTGATGCTGTGTCCCCTTACATTTCCTTAATTTATGCTGTTATTTCCATCCCCTCATTCTTTGAAGTTGTGCTCATACACTTAAGTGTTGACAACATGAGGGTCAAGTCAGCGTTCAGCGTCTTTTGTTTGAACTCATCAGTACACAATTACCTTTCTGTGTCTGTCGGTCATGCTGTCTCTCAGGGCAGAGTATTTGTCTGTGTGACCCCAGGGGCCCAGTGTGTCTGTTAGGGAGATGCTACTGGGCCAGGATTCAAAACTCTGCTGCAAGTTGTTTCAGAATTAATAAATACTTTCATGATGTTGCTCTCCAGCTTTTTTTCTTCCATTGTTACTGTTGTGGCAGCTAATGAACTCCAGACTATGAGATGTGTCTGTGTGGTGGTGAAATTAGTCTATGTTGTGGGACAGCAGCTTTTGTTGTACGCTGTTACTAAAAATAGTAAATGATGAGAACGGTCTTTGAAAACCCAAAGCTTCTGTGATTGTCTTCTTTAATTCTGTAATTGCAGTGATTATGTGCACACAGGTGCCTGTGTTTGTTTATTTTGAAAACCATGGTGTACTTAAATATATTTGGTTTGGGATGCAGGCACTTAGTGATGAGATTTTTATTCTTTCTTCTATTTTTGTCTTTCCATCCACAACCAAGCATCATCCTAACCTTTTCTGCTGTCATACTTCCTTTTATCAGTTTGCACAGCAGCTGTTATAAGAAGCTCAGGCAGGAAATAAAGCTCTTGACCTGTTGGCTGGTTCTATTTCAGGCTGCGTTGGCATGAATCACAAATACTGCTTATTTGTTGTTGAGGTACCCTGCTCACGACTGTCAGAGGGAGATTTGTATGTTCCCATGTGTCTTGTCTTTTCTCTAGACTCATGGCCATATTTACCCGCATTGACTGGGCTGTTGGAGTGTTTGATTCTGATATCTCTAAAATCTTACTGAAGTAACTATTACGTTTTAATGAATGCTTGGTTTATGCTGTTGCTCCAGAGAGAAGACACAGTTCGGCAAGCAAGCCTGCCTCCACCTCGCCCTTCCCTGTATCAGGCAGGAACCGGAGCAGTGGCAGTGGGCTTGGGTCTGGGCTGGCTCCGGGGTCTGTAGCTGGAGTGACAAGTGGAGGCGTCCTTGGTCGACCTTCCACTGCTAGCTCCAGTTTATCCTCCTCGTCATCATCCTCCTCCAATCCCAAACTCCTGAAACCAGCCAAAGAGAAGCTGCCAGTCCCTCAGCAAAGACCCTCCTATGCCCCCTTCAGGATGCTCCAGCCTGATAAGATGTAAGTTGTACTTCACAACATGTGCAGCATTGTCAGGTAGTAGGCTTGTATGGCCGAATAACAGGACTATGGCTGACCAGTTTACTGTTAAACTGCATGATCTCATTTCTGAAGATAACTTGGATAAAAAAATGTGCATTAATATGCAGTAACACATGCGGGTTTCAGCCAGTGACTGTTGATTTGAACGCTATAATGGCTACTATTTCCAGCAGACTTACTCAGTTCTGATTATTGTTTAATTTCGCCTACGTAGCTCAGCTGAGCAGAAATGACAGTTGGTGAATACAGTTGTTACAATGATTGTGAATCAGTCATCATGAGTTGGAGACCTTCTGCTATAATAATTAAATATAACCAAGATGACAGAAATGTAGCAGTAGTAGCAGTAATTTTAGTATCTCTGAGCATTTGAGGCCTTTGTGGGAAATGTTGTAAATCCATCGACAGGACTGCTCAGTGACTTTCCAATGAGTGTGATGAATTATCTTGATTTGATTTTTTCAGAGATTCACTGCATTTTCTAAAACCTATCACTCTTATCTGGGTGTTGTATCGTTAATAAAAGTTTCTCAGTTGCATTTCTATAAATATTTTGAAATCGTCAGCCACAAATGCATTACCATTTTAGATTTTGAACTCCAGCAACGCTGAAAGCTTTTCTAGTACCTTATCATTTATTATAAGAAGGTCTATTCCAACCTTGACTTGTGTGCATTTGAAAAATAATATATCTTGTTTCTTGTTTGTTTAAACTCAAGTCTTTGATAAATGATGGAACATATTAGATTTATGCTTTGTCCTCCCAGCCCCATCCATACATCCACATCTATCTCTTACCATATGCTTCTCACTGGCTCAGTGTTTCTAACTCTCAGCTTCCTCCTTGCTGCCCTCTTCATCTCTGTAACCTTCTCTTCCAGCCTCACCCCCGCTGTTAAGGTGGAGAAGATGCATCTGAGGGTGGACTCGTCAGCTAAGCTGGTGCAGGCTTCATCTTCCCCCGCCACCACCTCATCCTCCTCCACATCCTCCTCTAGCACCACTGTGAGCTCCAACACTACCGCCATCACGACCTCCTCCTCCTCATCAGCCCTTAAAGCAGGCCTTAACTGTCCCTCCATACCAAAGCCTCCATTACTGGCCCCAGGTCAGATTCTCAACGGCAAGGGCCACCTCTCGGACAAGAAGCAGGACAGCAGCAGCAGTGCCAGTAGCAGACGCCACCTTAACAAGAAAGTCACAGGTCAGCTGGAGAGGGAAATGGCGGCAAATTATGGTTACAGTTTTTGTGCTGTCAGTGTTCTGTTTCATCAAGTCTAAATAATGAATTATCTTGAGATTGTGCCTTCAGAAAGTGTTCAGATCCATTCATTGTTTTGACATTTTAAGATGCAATGTTAAAATTTTTTTATTTCATTATTTTACTCATCAGTCTAGACTCTATACCACATAATGGCAAAGCAATAAAACTATTTTGGAAATTTTTACAAATATATTGGACAAGAATAACTCTGAGATTAATTATTCGGTACTCAGTTGAGGCAGTGATTACAGTCTCAAGTCTTCTTGGGTACAGACTTTGCACAGTTGGTTTTGGGAATCTTCTGCCATTCTTTGCCATCCTCTGAAGCTGTGTCAGGTTAAATGAGGAACATTGGTGGATCGACATTTTAGGTTTCTCCAAGATGTTCGATTGGGTTCAAGCCAGGCCTCTGGCTGGGCCACTTTAAGGCATTCACAGAGTTGTCCCTAAACCACTCCAGCATTGTCTTATTGGAGAGTGACCCTTTAGCTCAGTCTTAGGTCCTGAGCACACTAGACCTGATTGCCAGTAAGGGTGTCTCTGTGCTTTGCTCCCTTCAGCTTTCCCTCAACCCTAACCAGATTCCCTGACCCTGCCGCTTCAAAACGTCATTACAGCATGATGCTGCCACCAACATGCTTGATTGTTGTGGTGCTATTGGGCAGGTGATGAGCAGTGCCTTGTTTCCTCCAGAAATGACATTCAGATTTGAGAGGAAACAGTAGTTTAGTCTGCAGACAGTTTCTGCAACTTAATGGCTTGTTTTTTGTTCTGCTACGGTTTGGCAGCTATGAGACCTTATATAGACAGGTGTATGCTGTTCCAAATCATGTCACATCAATTGACATTTGAAGTTACATTTCAAATGTCGCAGCAGAGGGTCTGAATACTTATCAGTTAGTGTGATATTTCAGTTGTCTTTTTTCAAATAATTGGCAAAACCTTCTAAAATTGTTGGTTTTACATTGTCATTATGGGGTATTGAGTGTAGACTAATGAGCAATATAGTAAAATAAAGTTGTTTTAAATTAATGCTGCAACATAACAAAATGTGAATAAAGTGAAGGTGTCTGAAAACTGACTGCACTGTACACTAATATTGCTCATATAAAATATTGTTTTTGCCTAAAAGTAAAATACAACTTTCATATTAGATAAAAGCAGTCAGATTTGATCAATAGGTGAAAGACTAACCTGCAGGATATTAGCAATGCACACCACAAATATTACAGTTTTCTTGTACACATAAACCTGTCTGCTTGATATCACAATGTCACATTCATCATTTAAAAGGCTTATCTTGAATAATATTACCAAAGCTGGTCATTTGTCTCAGTGTCAGTAACAAATGTTTGTCTGTCGCTTCTTCTTTAGAACGTGAATACAATCCAGATATCCACTGTGGCGTTGTGGATATGACAGCTCGGAAACCCTGCACAAGATCCCTAACATGCAAGGTAACCCGTCTCTCTGCTTTGTGCTGTGTGCCGAAGCTGTAAATTATTTCAAACATAAGGCTGGTAATGTTTTAAAGTTTTCTTTTTGTCAGAAAATCCCATTAAAGGGTGATATTGAAATTCATTTGTTCAAAAGAGCATAGAAAGGTTTCTTGACATAATTGTGGAGGCAGCATCGATGCTTCAGACCTCTGGCTGGGAGTTTCCCATGGTAGCAGCTGACTGACTATTGAGGTCTGGTGTTTCTAGGACACATGCTTGCAGCCTTTGTGGTTTGTTACTGACAAGAGCACAGCAAATCCACATGTAGCCTGCAATTATAAACAATATATTATAATAAAGAACAGTGTTTGTGTTCAATGAAGGGACGTGACATCTAGTGCAGTGATGTCATTCATTAACTGTTTCAAATAGTTTTTGTGCTATGGCACAGAGTGATAAACTATGGCTTTTATCAAAATATGTACAATCTTACCAGACTTCTTTTTAAAGGACATTTGTGATTATTTGCTGCAAAGTCACACATATTGTCAGAAAATTGTTAGCAATGTATCTGTCATGTACATTGTTAGACTGGACCCAAAGGAGAAGTTTTTCACAAAATAAAATGTTAATAAAACATTTTTTACCTTGTCCCAACAGACACATTCCTTAAGCCAGCGGAGGGCAGTGCCAGGGCGAAGGAAGCGCTTTGACACGTTGCTGGCAGAGCACAAGAACAGAGCAAGGGAGAGGGAGCGAGACCTCCACCAACCCCATTCCCAGCCAAACCCCCTTCTCAGGGACCCACACCCCTCCTCCCACCCCACCCCTGGCCATGATGCCCACCAGGTGGCTCATGGCAATGGACCCGCCCCAGATGCCACTAAGCCTTCGCCACTTGGAAAGCCCAAATTTCACAGCCCTGGTCTTCCACGGTAAGTGCTGCACCACATTAATTTTATCATTTCACTTTGTCCTGCTTTTGAGTATAGTCACACCAGGCCAGTAGCTTTCCTCACTAAGAGGCAGAGGTGGGTAGAGTATCCAAAAATTGTACTCAAGTAAGAGTAACGTTACTTCAAAATAATATCGCTCAAGTAGAAGTAAAAAGTAGTCATCCAAAAAATTACTCAAGTAAGAGTAAAAAAATATTTGGTGAAAAGACTACTGAAGTACTGAGTAACTGTGTGAATGTAATGTCTGAATTTTTTTTTTTTAGAAATGATGTGATCAGACAGACAGAAATGTAAAATAATGTGCAAATTCTGGTTTTTCCAAATAATAAAATTTAAAATGGCAAAAATAAATAACATCGTTACAAAATGACAAGTTAAGGCATAATAAACACAAATTTCCAAATCTCTGTTTTTCACAACATAAAGCTTTTGAAGGAAATACCTGTAGTAAGGTAGCGTTTGTATGCTTGAACAGTGCAAACTATTTCCAGTGACAAGATATACTGTATGCCTCCCCCACTCACCCACCCACCGCTGTATCACGCAGACCTGTCAAGCGTGACGTCATGCTTCACTTCTCCCGTGTTAGTAAACAGAAAACGAAAGCCGAAGATATCCATGCTAATGCTATGCTAATGTTGTTGGATTCCGAAGCAAGATGAAATTTCTCGAAAATGCCCCCATTTTTTTCATTTCTCATCTGCTACGTGTGTAGAGTTTGTGCCACTATGCTGCCACAGTTCGTATGTGGTCATGTGACCGCAGGGCGACGTCTGGTGAAACAGAGTCACGTGATTATTGTTGCTTCGTCTGATTAGTGAAACACAGTCATGTGGTAGATCCACTGGGGGCATCTCTCCGGCAAAATAAAGCATATCTAATATGGTAAATAAAAAAGTAACGATTCGAGTGTAGCCCAGTGTAACGGAGTAAGAGTAGCGGTTCTTCTTCACAGATCTACTCAAGTAAAAGTAAAAAGCATGCCAGAGTAAAACTACTTTCAGAAGTACATTTTTTTCAAAAAGTTCCTCAAGTAAATGTAACGGAGTAAATGTAACTTGTTACTACCCACCTCTGCTAAGAGGTGGAACAAACGCAGTTGTAATTTAGCATTTTACACGTCTTGTGCTTTTTATGGTTAAAGTCAAAGTTATTAGCCACACTCTTTGTCCATCAGACTAAACAGCATTCACGGAGGGGGTACTTCCGGAGACCTTGCAGTAGTCCACGAGTCACCACACCATCCCCAAACTACCCCTGATGGTTTTTCCAGACCCTCTAGTGACGAGGGAGAGAACGAGGAGCGAGAGGACAACGCTGACAAACTGGACTGTCACTATTCAGGTTATCACCCACGACCGGCAGCTGTAAGTGCACTTGATCTGTGACTATCCACAGAAACTTCATTTTTTTTACCATGGTTAAACTATGACAAACTGTAGTTTTTTTCTCACCCACGTTCAACTTTTGTTCTCAGTACTGTACCTTTGGAAGTCGACTGTTTGGGAGAAGCTGTTACTCCTTTGACCGGCGATGGGACAGAGTGCGATATGCCCTAACCACGATGATGGACAAGCATGTCAACTCTCAGATGTGGAAGTGAGTTTGTCCATCTCAGATTTGTGACATTGATCTTGTAAAAAATGCAGCATTTAAATGCATTTTCAAAACACCTATTGAATTAGTCACATGGTGCTTACACAGAGAGATATATACTATACAACAGAAGGGAACATTTCTGAATAATGCATAATATTGTGTGTTGTTGCAGGAAAATCCCCTTGGCCTTGGAGAACTCCTCCTCTGTTGCACCTACCCATAGGACAAGCACAAATTCCCACGGTAGCACTCCCTCTTCAGGCTTCCTGGGCCCCCCTGCCACCTTGCCCCAGGCTCCTTATAGCCAGTCGTATGAGGGCAAGTCAGTGCTCTCCTATGGGACCACCTTAAATGCCCGCAGTTCCCCGCAGGGCGGGGCTGAGCACCCGGCCTATGGCACCACGCAGGCCCGACAAGTGTCTTCGTCGCCGCAGATGCCTTCAGCCCACTTGTCCTCATCTTCTTCTTCTTCAGCTCCTTCCCTAGCCTCAGGCCGGGCGTTTAAGTCCCGTTCCTCCAGCAGCAGCACTACCAAGTCATCATCGTCCTTCAGGCCCAAGGAGATCTCATCTGGCTCCTCCACGCCCGTCATCCCAAACTCCACTAGTGGAGGAAGCACTGGAGCTAACAGTAACAGTAGCAACACTAGCTTCAGCTCGGGAAAGAAGAGAAAAAACAGCTCTGTCCTCTCTTCATCCCATGGCTCCTCTGAATCCTCCTCTTCTAATGCCAACTTCTCTTCCTCCTCCTCCTCCTCGTCTTTCAAGAAGAACTGTGCAAATGTCGGCAGCTCAGGGAGCACCTACCACCACAGCTCATTAGGTCCGTCAGCCTCAGCATCATTATCCTCCTCCCACAGTGGAGTCCACAGCGTGGGGCTTAACTGTGGCCGTACTGTGCGGACCAACTCACTTAGCCTCAAGGCCGAACCTACTGGAGGTTCAGCAGGCGGCTCCTCTGGGCCACCTGCACGAGGTCCTCCCTCGGGCAGCCCTGCAGAGTCCATCAAGCGTATGAGTGTGGTGATGAACAGCAGTGACTCAACCCTTTCCCTGGGGCCTTTTGTCCACCACCAGCCCTCATCCTCATCTGACCACCACACCAGCTTCAGCCACCACTCCACAGATGGGCGCCTGGAGGGCAAGAAGCGCAAAAGCTCTTCTGCTTCCAGTGGCATTAATAGTGGAGGTGGTGGAGGGGGGCTCGGAGGAGGAGGAGGAGGAGGGGGAGGACCTGGACCAGGTAGACCCAAAGTGGCCAAGTCGCCTGCTATTAACAACATCCATGGGAAGCATGGGCGGAGCATTCCAGGGACGCCGGGTCTACCCAACAACTCTCATTTACATCAGGTTGGTTTTGTACTGTAGCAGAAAGCATTTTTGTAACTGTGGAAAACATGTGCCTATGATAGAGAATGTTTGTTTATATTATACATGTCACAGACTACTTTTCCACTGGTAGCACTGGTGCTACCAACTTTTTTGGTTGGTCAAACCAGCAAATAATTTAGTCCCCCCACACAATTGTGGGAAAATTCCCATAGAATTCCTGGAAAATTCACATAAAATTTCAGGAAAATTTTCATAGAAGATAGATAGTAAAAATTTCTAGGAAATTTCCCATAAATTACAGGAAAATTCCCATGACATTGGCATAAAATTCGCGAAAAATTTCGGTGAAATTCCAGGAAAAATCCCATAGAATTTCTGGAAAAATAACACAAAATTCTGGGTGATTTTGCCAAAATTTCCATAAATTTCCTCAGAAATTACCCAAAAATTGCAGGAAAATTCTCATAAAATTCCAGGAAAATGCCCCTAAAATTCCCATAAAATTTCTACAGAGTTCCTGGAAAATTCCAATAAAATTCCCAGAACATTCCTGAACAATTCTTGGAACTTTCCATGAAAAATCCAGGAAAGTTCTGGGGCAATTTCCAGAAATAGAATGTGTTTTATTATTTACTTCACAAAAATTGCCAAAACTTGGAATCAACATGTACAGTATTTAACAAGTGGCCCCAAGTCAGGGCTCCACATTAACTTTTTCACTAGTCACACAGTCAGTTGGTTGCACCTCCGACCTCACAAGCAAAACACCTTAGTAGCTGAACATTTGCTTATTGATAGATACTATATTTACCAGTGCTCCCTGCACGCCTCACAGTGCAGGCTGTGGTAGATGCAGCAGTGCACTCTGACGGTTTGAGGAAAAATTAGTTTGAAAAAAGTGAGATAAAAGTGTTCTAATTTCAGATTTATTCAAGATTAAACAGTAATTTTAGCCACGTGCTGTTTTCTATGAGCGGAGAAAACAGTGCACATAAATGTGCTACATCTTTCATGAGCAGAGCGCATTTTTAAACGTAAAGACTGAAGCTTAAATCAAGATTGTGCTTATTGATTATTTAATTTTGCAGCCCTGCAGCTGAGCAAGCCATTGTAATTGGTTAGCTCATATGTTCAGTATCTTCCTGCCTGCACCTACACTCTGATCATCAAGTGTGTCTGACTTGAACCTCTCCTGCGCTGCCTCTTCTTTCCTCAGTTTTAGCTGAGGAACGCACAGTAGCTCAATAGCTCGTTTTACCCATCAGGCAGGAGAAGACTGACAGAGCCATGGACTAAAGCAGTACTTGCCTGTGCTGGTTAAAGCAACAACAAAACAGCGATCATTCTCAAAAAATTGTTGCATATGCAACCATTTTGGTCCCAGTCTAGAGCCCTTTGTCACATATTCTGTATATTTAAGCTGCACTCTCAAAATCTGATATCATAAACAGCAATAATTAACTTTTCAAATGAATCGCACACCTGTGTCATTAAGGGTGCTATATTTGAATTTAAAGGTTTAGTTGCTATTAATCAGTTAGCCTCGACTCATCCCGTCTCGTGTTTCCCACCTGCATGCTGACCAGGCTGATGTTGTATCAGTCCTCAACTTCATTTAGCTGCCTGTCAAGTCAGTCTGTTGTGCCATTGACAAACTCCACTGTCTAGTATAGCAGTCAGTGACAGTAGTCCTTGTTCTGTTCTCTGGGAGATCCACTGCAAGCTGGAGGGCCACTCCAACCAGAATGTGGAGCAGGTGGAGAGCTGGTTATTGTGCCACTACACCCTGCTCACTGAGGCTGCAAAGCAGAACAAGAACGTCATAGAGTCCTCCCATGATAAGACAACAGGCTACCCAGCTACAGTCAATGACTGTGTTGGCAATCTGTCCAAGGGAAAAGAGACTAACTGGAGAGTCAGCTGAATTACATCAGGGACCACTGCAACAGCAACCTGACCAGTGCAGGAGGATAAACACAAGCTGAACTGGAGCAGGCTGGTTAGCAGCAGCTGAAAGAAGCTGTAGTGCAGTGGACACACAAGCTATCACTTCTGCTTTGAAAATCTGAAAAAACACAATGCAGAGATTTGTGAGTTGGGGTTTTAGCCTTGCGTTGAATTGACCAGGCAACGATATGCACAGTTTATCAAGTGATCACCTGAGTTCAACAACTTCTTTAGGGGGAATTGGAATTCAGACCGTAAATCACCAAAGGTCAACATAAGATTTTTTGCCCAGATCCAAAATGTCTTCCATTTTGAAAAGAACTTAAACATAAAAGTAACAAGCTGGACAAACGTGGGTAGTACTTAGCTGTTTGCAGCATTTGATAATGGATTTTAAAGTAGCATGAAGTAAGACACGACTCAGATGCTAAATTATCTGTCCCAAAATCACAGGTGCATCAAAATACAACCCTCATCCTCACAAAAAAAGCAAAATCCTTTAAAATGTTAAGGGGAACACTTTTGAAATTGTCAACATCTGCCAAACAAAAAGAACCAATAGCCTCATGTTGAGAGTGACAAAGTAGCATCTGAAATGTGTGGTTAGTGGGTTGGTACCAAAATGCTAGATGGCATGTAATGAAGTTTTTAGCCATATTTGCAACAGTGAAACATTTTCATTAATTACTACACAAGAGTTTCGCGTTTCCCTGAATCAGTCGAGCAGTTTTTTTTAAACATCTATTGAATAAAGTTAGGTTTTTGTAAATTGTCCATTCTGCATATCCATGTTTAATTTGCTTTAAAATTCAAAATGGTGCCTCTAGTCAGTCTGTTAAAGTGATGACATTCTGTCATTCAGACACAGGTCACTTTTTGTTCCTGACTGATTCATTAACACATCCCCACCACAGTGACGAAGAGAGCCACAGTATGCATTTGAGAACACTAAATCAAAACTAAAAGCAGCATATCAAAGTGTCCAAATAATATTTAGTTGGTTTATTTAGGATTTCATAAACCCTGAAAATTCTAACTGACAATAATCTTAACAGCTGCTTTGTTTATCTGCAGCTCATAAACTGTAGCTCTGAGTGAGACAGAGTATAGAAACGTACACAGTGTGACTTGCTGTTAGATCTTCACTCATCCTGTCTCCATTCGAGGGATAATTTGTAATTCTAAGTACTGAAGTAGCCACCGATCTACTTGTAAGAATCCTGCTGTTGCCTGATGCTGTCGGTATTTAATAAACTAAGATGAAATACTCGTACAACCAGCTGGAACAAACTGAACTTAAGCTTCTGTTAATATTTTGCAAAAATGTAGATTACATTTATTATGCATTTGTCTCTTTAAACTGACTTGTATCTTCATCCTAGTTAAGTTTGTAACATGTAAAATTACAGAACATAAAGAACAAGAATGATATTTTGTGATTTTGACACTCAAACTGTGTCTTTTGTGCACTCTGTGATGTTTGTGGTGACATGTAGAAAAATTTTCTCCGAATTGCTTCCCACGACTCCAAGTTTGTCGCATGTGTGTGCATGTCCTGTAATGCAACAGCATGCAGTTCAGATTTGTGCTGCACTGAGAGTGATGTGGAAATGTTGCTATTGCGACTTTTACTGAAAAGCTAATTCAGACACGAAGCAACATGTCTGAATGAGCCGTGAAATTTATGGAAAGGAGTGTGTGTCTAAAAGGCGTCGTGTTTGCCGAGAATGTTGTTTTTGGTGAATGATTGCTGCATGACCTTGTACACAGATAGATTACTTAACAACCATTTTAACAGATTTTTTTTTCTCTCCTCTTTCCCCAGCCAAAGGCTCGTCCCTGACAGCGGCATCCGGCTTCAGTGTATGAAACTGGCAGGCGGGCGGGGAAAAGTCCGGAGCGGTCCGCATACTGCTCTGGACTGCACGAGGCCTTCTAAAATCAAACCCACATACTCAGCTTCCCACAATCCTCAGGGTGGAGATGATCTGGACTGCCCAGTGAAGTAGATGTGGTCCTTTACTATTTCTCCCAAAGCCATGTGTGTGGGGCTCGGGGTGGGCAGGGGCACTGAATGGGGGTCTAATGAGCGAGCCAAGGATCCCCCACGCAAGTGCTGTCCCAGTAATCTGAGAGGTCTTCCTGTTTGGAGGTAGGAGCAACAATTGCAACAGCCATGGGTCTCCTGTCCTGTGGTTCAACGAGCTCTTTGGGTTCAGGTTAAGGGCTGCTGCAACAAGCCGTCATGACGCTGAGCAACTGGGGAGACAACAAGCCGATCTCTTCCGCGTTTGTTAAAGAATGAGTGTGTGAATGTGCGCGCGTGTACAAGTATTTTTTCTCATGTCAGATTTTGCTGGACTACTGGAATTTCCAACTTAATTTACACCCCCAGCGCCTGATCTCAGAAGCCTTGCAAGGAGAGCAGCAGGAGGAGGAGCAAATCGATACTTGCAACACTTTAAACAACACACAATCACTTTGTTGTTTCACTTTTCGTTAGTCTCTCTCTGGTGACATGTCGAATAACTTTGGGTTACAAATGGTAGCCTGAGACAAGCCCGTAGGGATGATCTGGTCAATTCTTTTATTACCCGGAAATATTATGCAAGTGTTACCTTTTTATGATTTCTTACGAGCTTTTTACACTGAACTACAAAGGGTCTTTGTAGACTTGGTGAAGACGGTTGTGCTTTTAAATGTGAAAAGGACACCTGATGTGCCCATTTGGTTGAATCTTTTGTCAGAGACAGCTTGGTCTTGAGAACACCTGTTAATTTTTTTGAATCTTTCCATTGTGCAAAATGATAGCCACAGTAGACCTACCCCCAACTGTGAACAGCACTAAATAACTACTTTCTCCACAGGCACTGCTTAGTTGTCCACAGAGCTAGCCAAAAGCTGCAATCAGCTTTGCCAACAACTTTTATATTCCACACTATATGATAGGCAGTCCTGCTTATGAAGCGGTGATGGTGCATTGTGGATATGAAGGAGATCTGTGCAAGCTGTATTGTTATAGCCACAACTTACCTGCTTTTTACCCATACAGCTGTGTGAACTCCACAGCTGCACGTGGGCAGATGTGAATTGTAATGTTTTCTTTTTCCTGCATAGGGAATCAGGTATGGTACGTCTTAACTGGAGCAAACTTGCACGTCACCTGTCTTCTGTGGGTATGATTGTCCCTCGTGTGTGTAACCACTACCCAAGCGCTGGATGTTGAAGTTTCAGCACAACAACATAGTGTTGCCTCGCCGTAGCACTATGTTGTTGTGCGTTGAGGTTCGTCACAGTAGCCAGGCATTATACTCTATTCCTTTGTCAAAGCGGAGTCTTAAATCAGGCAATACTTGCCGGTCTGGTTGGGATGTTTGCTTATTTAGAGCGGTCTCGGGTTGAGTTTTATGGTGCGAGATTCATGGAGATGGCTTCACAGGACATATTTGAACTTTTTGGCAACACCTGTTGATTTATGGAACCTCCACTGATGTCAGATAGTGTGGAAAAGTAAAGGAGGCAATTTTTAAAAAAAAAATTTTTTTTTTTAAAAGAATCTTAATTTAGCTTTTGTTTTCTTGTAGCCTATGTATCAAACAAGTATTGAAGTATCCCTATTTGAGAATACATATTTTGTTAACAAATTGTACATAGTAAAATATGTATTTTTGCACAGGCAGTTTTTCGTACACGCTGAATTTTTGGTACAATTTTGAAAATCATTATTTATTTATTAAAAGATGAAAAAAAAAGATGAACAGTCAGAGAACATGACTATTTGAAGTGGTTCACTGCCAAGTCTGTATAATGCAATACGCCTATATGTAGAAGCTGAAGCATCTCATGAATCGTGTACTGAGATCCTTTAAGGAAGTACGGTGAAGTGTTGCCACTGTAGCATGTGTCTGAATGACAGAGGATACCTTTATTCACCTAAGGTCTCAATCACATGTGCTTTTATAAGACATTTTATGTTGCCTATGAATCAAAACAACAAAAAAATTTTACTCTGTGACCCAGTTAGCCTGTGATTTTGAAATGTCACGCAGGCTTAAAGCTGTGCCCATTGTCTAACCAGTTTCCATGGACCCTTCAGTCGTACGCTTTGTAGACCTTAACCACATTTCATGATTGAAACGCTTATGTTCTTTTATAAAGGCTGAAGGGACTTAAGCAATCATTGCAAGGAAGAGGAACACTTCAAACAGTCCAATTGCTTGCATTGTCGTTGCCAAACAAGTAATTTGAATCACAGCTTTTAAAAGAAATATCAAAATAAGAAAGTGCCTGAATTTGTTTCACCCTGACTGTTTGAGGACAGTATTCTTTGGGTTGTTTTACCTTACTTGAATGTTCAAAGTATTTAGGAGTTCAGTTTTAAATCTGCCTATGAATCTGAAATGTGGTAAAGCCTGAGCTTGACAGCTACCCAGTATGAAACACTTAAATGTTATTTTCCTCGAGTTTTCCAGACAAGATGTTGAGATATCGTTAGCCTCAGTTTGTGGCTCAGGCCCCGTCTGGGTTACTGGGATTTTTATGTAGAAACTTCAAGTGTTTTGTTTACCCTTCCAACTCCACTGACATCTTCACTTTGTTTCCAGTACATGGGAACACTGCAAGGATGTTTTATTAGTACCATAGACTTGGAATGTGAAAGTGAGAGAGAATACAGCTTGTGGCTGGGAAGAAAAAAACAAATCCACCATTCATACTATGTAAAAGTGTGTATAGATTTTCTTTTTTGGTATACATTATCAGAATCATTTTCAGCTGGACTTATGTATTGGCTGCTATGTAATTCATGAACAAAACATAGGTTAGAATTAATATTTAAAGAAAAGATTGTATAGTATATTTGTTTTGTAACAAGTTTCTGTAAATAAAATAATTTATACTGCTATTTATATGAAATCCTGTATCTGGCTCTTTCCTAAAAGTAAAAAAAAAAAAAAAAAAAACAACCTTGAGCAATGGAATGTCAACAGTTGAACAAGTTTTATTATATACACAATATAAGAGTCACTTTGTCAAACAAACGACAGGTTTGGGTAACCAAGACGAGTAATGCAAAGATGGCCTAACATGTTTACATGTTAATAACTCTCGACAGCTTCTGGACTCTGTTGAGCAGCAAGTCGCCCTTTTTGATGGTTTCCTGGTACTGCCAGTTTTTGCTGTCAGGTCTGCAAAGAAAAACAACATTTAGAGTTATTGTCTGGTTATGGAATAATTTAACACAAGCATCAGTTGCAGTATCATTTCAATAACAGTAGCATTACCTGTTGGTTTCCACAATCTCATTCACTTTATCAATTTTACAATGGAGACGGCCAGCAGCTATGAAACGGGACAGTTCCCTGTGAAAAGAAAAGGAGATTAAATTAGCTGCAAGAAAAAATACTAAGAATGGGCCACTGTTTTGACAACTCCACTTATTCACTTGTCTAAATTTGAGTAAACACTTTCACAGTGAAACACCCACACACATGTAAACCTTACAGGTTCTAATTTATTGAGCTATGTATTTTTGTCTGTTTTTCTCTTCACAGAACCTTAAACCAAATTTGGCCTTGTACTGAAGTGAACATCCTGATGCTTCAAAAATGATAATCCACATAAAAAGATGCTGATCTGACTGGCCACTTTACAGAAAAACAATCCAACAAAATCCTAAGAGCGCCAGAGAGAACCACTGTTACAATTTCTGTAGTTCTGTCTTGATTCCACTGGTATTAAAAAAAAAATGTCCAGTATTTCAGACAGGAGGGACACAGCACATAAATATTGGCGATCGAAACTCACTGGTCGATGAACTCTGTGCTGACACCAAAGGCCTCGGCCATGTAGCCCAGGGTGAGGGATCGGTAGGACTCTAGCAGCTGGCTGTAGGCCTGGATCCTCATCTCCCTCACATAGTAGCGATAGTGTGGGGCGAAGAGCCAGTCCTTCTTCATCTCCTGCTCTACCATGGCTGTGCCACAAAGTTACACATTCATTATTGAAGTGCCAACATACAGTAGCACAAAAACCACATAATGACTCCTAAATAAAATCTTATCTTATTTGGATGATGTTCATTTTGTCATTAATTATCATAGGATAACGTTATTTTTTATACCGACAAATCAAAGTAAAGATGGTTTTGACCTTAGCTGACATGTTGCAACTGCAGTCTTCTTCAGAGCGTCATCTGACGTGTGCTGACGTGTCCTTTTTTATCAGGTGACCGGTCTGACAGATCTGTCAGAATGTGACAATCTCATATATGATGTTGCATTTATTGTCTGGTTCTATTTTGTCTTTGGGATGGACTAATAGCTGTCGGAGTTTTGTATGTGGTTTTACTGCTGTATTGATGTTGTGTTTTTTTCATTATGTGCTGTATGGGTTCTGTTATCACAGGGGGAGGATTGTAACATCGGAGACCAACAAGCATAAACGATGGATCAAGGAGGCCATCGAGATCAGGAAGCGGGCGAGCTGCTCCATGAACCGGGACGAGGGGGCCTACACCCTCTAATACCTGGGACTCCATCCTCCAGAGGCCACCGGACGGCGGGGGGCGTGGCCTATCTGACAGATTCTGACAGATCTGTCAGACAGGTCACATGATAAAAAGGACACGTCAGCACACATCAGATGACGCTCTGAAGAAGACTGCAGTTGCAGTTGAAACATGTCAGCTAAGGTAAAAACCATCTTTACTTTGATTTGTCGGTATAAAAAATAACATTATCCTAAAATCTTATCTTGTCCAGAAGTTGTCAAATTTTTTTTTTCAAACAATAAAGAAAGGCCTCCTTACCCAAAGACTGGAAGAAGACAGAGTAACGGCACTCATAGAGCGAAAAAAGATACTGGCGGACAGAAGGCAGACTGTGCAGTACCTCCAAGATTTCTGCTCCCTTTATTACCTACAGAGAAATATTTAAGATAAATTAATCTTGATTGTTGCCTCACCTGGGAAATTTACAACAATCACCAGCAGGTACACTGCCAATTTACACGTGTTTCTAAAAATGTGTGACAATCTTTTGTGCTCTTAGTCTTCTACCTTTTCACGGAGGTCAGGCCTTTTGAGGGCGATCATGCAGACGTAAACGGTGTAAGTAACAAATGTCTTGTAGTCCATGAGCTCATAGGAGGTGAATGTGGAGACCGTGTCGAGGAAAAGCTCAGCAGCTTGTTTGAAGTCTCTGATGGCCACACAGTACAGGCCCTGGTAAACCTTCAGGCGATTCCTCCTGTCCCAGTCTCCTCCCTCTTCAATAAGGCTGAGGAGAAAAGAGATTCACAAACAAATGAGTGTTGAACAGATTAGAAGGATATTTCGCAAAAGAAGACACCAGGATGTTTACCTCTTGGCTTTCTCCGAGTTGCGTGTGATGAGGTCGCTATCCATGTAGAAGAGGCCGATCCTCAGCAGGTAGAAGACGATGTCTAATCTGTGACCTAGAGCCACTGTCTTGTCATAGGTCTTTCGGAAGGCTGTTAGAGCCCCCTCCTGTGGATTAACGAAACAAAGGCCGACAATGTCAATCAATCTGCTACTTCTCAGATTAGTGGACAAACAACTTAGGTGGTCAACTGTGGTCATTTTGTGCAACGACAGCTGCAATAGATAAAAAATATAACATACAAATACAAATGGTCACTTTCATTATTTTAACTTTAATTGATGCTATACTGCTTTAGAGGGAAACTGTCAACAACTGTATTATAATATCTGCTCACTTAGTAATAATGACAAAAGAACCATGACTTATCTGTTGTCAAAAACACAAGAGTGAAGTTCAGAGTGCCATTTGTATTAATAAAAATCAGGCAAACGTGATGTAGAGGGCGTCGAGTGTAGGGAGTCGGAAAGACAAGTGATATTTTCCAAAATGCAACATCACAGCTAGACTCGTGGGCAATCAGGGTTCATTCTCCTAATTGGTGCTGTAACATTTCACGCTTAAGAAAATATATTCAGATCTGTTGACAACTGTGAGACAGGGCTGAATGAATCGGGGATTAACTAACCCTAACCACTGACACAGTTTAAATCCTGGCTCAGACTTGCTGTAAAATGTCCGAGGTATGGCTATTAGATAATAAGGGTGACCTTATCGCAGTCTAACCACAGCAAGTATGCCTGAATCACAGAGTATACACTGAGTGATGCATATAAACAACCATGACAGCTTCAGTATATTTCATATTATGTGAAATGCCCCATTTGCAAACAAACTGCATTATTTCAAATTCCAATTTCAACATGAAACAATAATTTTGTCACCCTACTGGGAGATCATACCTTGTCTCCAATTCTGATGAGATATTCAGCTTTGGCCATCATGGCATCTCGGATCTCGCTCTCTCCCAGGTTCTTCTCCGCATCTTCCAGCACATCATCCAGGCGCTTCAACTCCTCCTCGTTGGCCTTCTTCATCTTACTCAGCAGGTCACTGTCCAGCTGCCACTTCAGCTCCTTACACAGACCTTCATAATAAGGTGCCATATCTAAAGCAGAAGAAAAAAATACACTGAATTAGACATCTGTGCTCAGATCTAACAAACAGCTGTTACATCTCATACTTATTACCCGGGAGAGGATTGAATTCATCAGAACCAGTTTTATAGACAAGCGTTCCTTTGTTTCCACATATGTGGAAATTGATATGGCGTTGTGGTGCATAAAAGAAAACACTGACAAGTACAACAGTTAAAGATGATTAAAAGATGAAAAAAAGCAAGTGTTGCAAGTCAAATAAGAAACAGGTGTAGCAAATCAAAATAATGCAGACATTTATAATGGCACTTACAATGAACTCCCGAAGATTGTAAAATAATAAAGCAACGTCTATTTCTCCTCTCACACACTTTAACTTTTACGAATAAAGTGGATCATGCACATTTAAGAACTCTCAATTATCGGACGAGTTGACCAAACAGCCCTTTTTGAGCTAGTTGGCTAGTTACGTTTGCTAATAGCATTAGCTAAGAAGCTAACGCCCGTTGTTAATGTTAACTATGTGTAACTTTTTGGATTTTTTTTTGAGCATTTACGTGACGACCATGCACTCAGAGCATCACTTACGTTGTTACCTACATACAAAACGTGTGTGTAAAATGAAAAAGCCTACTCGGGCTAACGTTACGAAGTGAACTGCTAACTCACTGTTAGCTTTGATTGCGTCCATGAGCTCCGTCTTCACTTTGGCATCCTGTCGGTGTCCGTCCATGGTGAGCAGAAACTTCAGCTGTGCTATCCTCAGATCGGGGTTCTTGGGCAGACCCTCTTCCTCCAGATTCTCCAACGGCATTTTGAGCCAAAAGTATAAAAGCAAATACACAAACTTAGGTCTTTCTTTGTGTTGCCTATGCCAGCTACTCACCGTTACCAGCTAGTCAACGATGACTACGGAAAACACTGGACGGTTGTTTCCGCCAAGTCGACTGTCAGACACCGGAGAAAAGAGCGGAGACGTTCAGCCAGCAGTGTGTCGCTACCTCCCCCTGCCGGACAGGAGGAGGAACTACACCAAGTGATGGTTCTCTGATACCCGAGGCTTCGACACATGCGCTGTAGCTCATGAAGCAAACGTATCGAGCCACTGTGCCGAGGCGTGGTTTGGTCACGTGACTCGTGACGTTTGAATCACTTCAGTGACGTTTGAAGCACTCAACTGCTTCGAATCACCTGATTGGTTCGGTTTGTTATGTGAATCACTCAGCGGGATCGAGTGTTCCGGGATAGGAGATCCCTATTTAGTGTTGTTCATTTGAATTGTTTTTCGCAGAATAGATAGTTTTTTTTGCTGTTGTTTTTGCTTTGAGAGTTAGTAGTATGTCAGATTTCGTATTTCGTAGAGAATATATATATATATATATATATATATATATATATATATATATATATATATATATATATATATATATATATATATATATATATATATATATATATATATATATATATATTCCCAACTCACCACCCCCCCCATGCCACAACACCTGGCACAGAACCTTGTCAGGTGCTTAGCTGACAGACAACAAACCAAAGAAAAGAACAGTTCACTGACTGTTGCTACACTTGTGGCTCTGCAGTTCAAAACTTTTGGATTCACCAATCAGAGTGGCAGCCAGTGTGAAAGAACGTTTAATAACAGAATGCACAACAATTAACATAAAGAATGCCAAGCAGCAGTCATCTACGTCACAAGCACCACCACAGCCTCGTCCTCCACCACCAGCAGCACCTTCCACAGGTATTTTTTTTTTCTCTTCTGAATAGGGAATGACTGACATTTCTGGTGATGATGATGATGATGATCTTCAATATTTTTCAGTTCAACTGTGGAGCCTATAAGACGAAGACGCAAGTAGAGCCTGGCAAATGCAAAGCGCCACAGCGAATGCAATTGTAGAAAGAACGGCAGACCCACTGGCTTACTGGGCAACCCACAAAACCGTTTACCCAAACTTGTACAATGGAGCCAAACATTTCCTGTGTACCTCAGCCTCATCTGTGCCGTGTGAACAGGTTTTTTTTTTCTAAGGCTGGGGAGATAGTGAGTAAAAGAAGGAACTGCTTGAGTCCCAAACAATGTTCCCTGTAATTTTTCATGAGTCTGAGCAAACACACAAACTCCCTGAGCGTGGACCACTGTGAGCAACATCAGACGTGTGCACTGTGGTCACACCAGCATCACATCCATTCAAGTTACATGGTTCATTAAAAGAATCAAATTACAGCATTTACATTTCTGTTAAAACACTTTGTCAACAGGAGCCAGTTGAAGGCTGCAGTGATTTTAGTGACACTACAATGTATAAGAGTGAAGTTATTGAATATTTGTCTCTCTTTACTGTTGCAGCGGTTTTGCAAATTGCAGACGGACCCTGTTCACTCCATAGACACCAATGTTATTCCTGTAGCTTGAAAGACAGCTACTTTTGATAAAACTGGGCTTGTAGCACATTGTCTGCCTTGCAACAATGGGAAAGAGGCACCGTTTATGTTTTGACAACCTATATCTAATGAGTTATTGATGCTGGAAGTCCGAATCTGTGAATATCTTTCCAACTTTACTGAACTTGGGGTCACTACCACCTAAGGAGTGATATATTTAATTCTGAAAAAAGCATTTAGCCATACTTAAAGCTTTAAGTGCTTTATTAACACGGAACTAAAAGTTTTGTATTGTTTTATTATCACAGGTTCTGTCTGAAAAGAGGTGGCATCATTTTAAACAGTGAAATCAAACTAACAAAATGTAATGACCAACCAGTGAGTAATACTGGATTCTGCAAAAACATAAACAACTTTTTTGAAAAAATCTAAATCTTATCTTAACACAGTTAATGTATTAACTTATTTTTGTGTGTATGCATGTATTTATTGATTTATTTAGTACTGTTAACATACCAGAGTTCTGAGTGAATTTTTCTTAAGATAGGCAAAGGCCATTTATTGATTACATTACAGGCTATTAAATGTTTATTAAAAACTAAAAAGCATTTTTAAAAAAACAACTTAGGCATTTATTGAGTCACTAAAATACTGTAGAGTACAGACCACATCAGCATGATTATAAGCATCCTCTGGTAAATTAACAACCAGATACTGATGTCTCTCACCATATGGACTTCAGGAGATGACTGGGGGATGATAAACTGTGACCTACTGGTTGGGTTCTCTCTGTTCTCATGTTTCTTACATGTTTGTCCCCTGACAGCCGGGTCCTAATGTTTTTTGAGCAACACACCATACTATGACGTTTTTACAATGATGGTTCTACTATGGAACCAGTTTGACATGTTCAGGTGTTCTTTGTGTGAAAACTCAGAGATTTCAGGTATCAGAAGGTGGTTTTCAACTTTCTTTGTTAACTTTCTGCCTCAACTTTAAACTAAATTTCCTTCACTAACCCAGCCCTCTGGACTTCCAGGAAGCTGTGTTCCTATTGGCTGTCCAGGTGGCTGTGTTCCTATTGGCTGTCCAGGTGGCTGCTTGGTGTTATTAGGAACACCTGAGCAGCTCAGTGTCTTCCTGCTTTATTTAGCTGCAGACAAACATTTCCTCTGCTTTCCTTCACCACTGAACTGGGTTTGGCTCCATTGCTTTAGTTTGTTCTTTAGGTGTTGGCTTGCAGCTTCCAGCAGTAAAATCATCTTTAATGTGTTTCTTGGTGTGTTTTAGGGCTTTGTACTGGATAGTTGTCTTGGTAAATGTGGTTCTTTACCCACATGGTGCTAATGTTTACAGTGATTAGTGGATTTGGTGCAGCTGAGTTGTGTCTTTATCTTGGCTGTAGTGAGTCTTTAGAGGTTTTTGGTCAGACACATTCTGTATTCTTGTTTGAGAACCAATGTTGGTTGTCCAGAAGGTAAGAGTTCCTGTCCTGATTCTCTGTTCTCAGAGGTTCTCTGGTAGGCTGCAGGAGACTTTAGTGTTTGGGTTGTGCTAGTTTGGTTTTTGTATGGTTTCATTTGGACGACTATCTTGAGGCCCCTCCATGTGGTTTAGTGAGGTTTTCTGGAACAGTTCTACAAAGCAACCTGCAGCAGAAGAGACTTTGAGAGTTTTTAGGAAGTTCTGGAGAGCAGACTTTAGAGCAGCAGAAACATTTGTCAGCAGTTTGAGCAGGAGAAGGTGAGCTTCAGAGTAGAAATGAGACAGAAACCTTCTTGACCCGTGTGGTGAGGTCCTGTACCAAGAGTTTGAGCAGGTTGTGAAGAGTCTGTAGTTCTTTGGTCTGAAAGCACAAGAAGAGTCGACTCATAAAAGGAGAAAACAGGAAATACTGTTGGTTCTTCTGTCGCTCTGCAGTTTCCTTAGACTGAATATCAAGTTTATATTTTAAATGATTTCCCATGTGAGCCCAAGAAGACTTCAATAAACTCCCTCCATCCCCTGGACACAACATATTTTATTACCATGTTAAATGTTTTTTTTTTGTTGTTTGTTTTTTTTTTTAATGTTTTTGAGTTTTAATCATAGTTTTTTCTCTTTGCTTGTTTAGTTTTGTCATCTGTGTAAAAGGTGCTAAACAAATAAAGTTGAATTGATAAACTGAATAACTGACTAACTCATGATTGTGACAACAGAAGTATTTTCATTGTGATTTAAGGGTTTATTTCATTTTTAAGGTTGGGGTAAAATCTTGACAGAAAAAGAAGATTAAAGAAATAAACTACATAACAAAAAGCAATTAAATCAAACAAAAAAAATTAATACAATAAAACTTTTTAAAAGTTTTATTATTAAAAAGATTTAAGAAATTTAAGATGTAATTTTCTAATTAAACATTTAATTTTTTTATTAAATTTTTTGTCTTTTTAAAGGTTTAATAATCTAATTAAAGGTTTTGCATTTTTTAAAATGTTTAATATTCTTTAATTTTATTTTTTAAATGTTTAATTATGGAAAATATTTTATCTGTAATTTTTAATATTTGTATTTTAAAAATTTTGTTTAATTTCATAATGACATGTATGTTGTTGAATTATCTAATTCAATATTTTGTCTGTTTAATAGAGTTAAACATTAAATACAATAAATTATATGTACATATACCACCTTTTAATGTTTAGTTTTCTTTTTAATAATAAATTTATTTATAATTTAATTATTAAATGCTTCATTGTATTTTCTGTTTAATTCCTATTTGAAGTTTTATTGTCTTTATGATGTAATTTTCTAATTAAACATTTAATTTTTTAATTAAATGTTTTGTCTTTTTAAGGGTTTAATAATCTGATTAAATGTTTTGCATTTTTTAAAACGTTTAACATTCTTCTTGTTTAATTGTATTTTTTAAATGTTTAATGATGGAAAATACTTTTTCTGTAATTTCTAATATTTGTATTTTAAAAATTTTGTTTAATTTCATAATGACATGTATTGTATCGTGTTGAATTATCTCATTCCATATTTTTGTCTGTTTAATAGAGTAAACATTAAATTACATTAAATTTTATTAAACAGACAAAATATGGAATGAGATAATTCAACACGATACAATACATGTCATTATGAAATTAAACAAAATTTTTAAAATACAAATATTAGAAATTACAGAAAAAGTATTTTCCATCATTAAACATTTAAAAAATACAATTAAACAAGAAGAATGTTAAACGTTTTAAAAAATGCAAAACATTTAATCAGATTATTAAACCCTTAAAAAGACAAAACATAGGCGCCCATATAGCTCAACGGGTTAAGCGGGTGACCCATGTACAGGGGCTGGTCCCTGACGCAGCGTCCCGGGTTCGAGTCCCGCTAGTTGTCCTTTGCTGCAAGTCTTCCCCCGACTCTTCTCCCATGTTTCCTGTCTGTCTCTCACTACACCTATCCAATAAAAAGACAAAACATTTAATTAAAAAATTAAATGTTTAATTAGAAAATTATATCTTAAAGACAATAAAAGTTCAAATAGGAATTAAACAGAAAATACAATGAAGCATTTAAAAAGAAAATTAAACATTAAAAGGTGGTAAAACATTTAAAAAGAAAAACCTTAAAGATTTAATCGAAACGTTAACAGACTGTCTGAAGGTTCAAACTAACAGAGAACTACTCAGGAACTTAGAAGATATCAGTCCTTGGACTGTCTGAAAGTTCAATCTAACAGAGAACTACTGTGGGACTTAGAAAATTTCAGCCCTCAGACTGTGTGAAAGCTCAGGTCCTGAGGACTCGGGAGGTCTGGAGGCTTTGAAAGTCTTGGAACTGAGGGTTCAACCCTCCAGCACAAAGGCTAAAGTCCAACCTCCTTAGAAAAACGATCGAGTCGAGACTCAAGTTAAAAACACTCGAAAATGACAAAAAAAAAAATAGATGATAAATGCGCAAAAAAAAAAAAAAAAAAGCATCTGAGTGAGTAGCTCAGGGGATAAGAAGAGAAACGTGCTCTTCAATAGTTATTGTCATTATTATTACTAGTAATATTATTTTTGTGTCCACTACAACCCATACAATCATCTAGTGTAGTCAAACAGGAATGTGTGCATGGCGAATCAAATCCAAAACAATCCATGAACCAACGACCACGTCTTGATTGCACTTCATATTATTGACCACTAGATGTCCTACTCGAGCACTGTGTGTCATTGGGGCCTCGAGTAATGAACCATGTTTTGAATGAAGTGTCGAAGCTTCAACAAAGCCTCGATCAGCCATCACTAACTACACCGCTGCTGAAGGTAAAGCAATGTTATGGGTCTGCAGTAGAGGAGGCAAATACTACCTTCTGTGCAAGTAGTTACAGATTTAAATATTTATTCAGCTCAGATAACTTAAGTTGTTTTTTTATATTTCCAACTCAAATACTACTTTTTTGTCCAAGTACTTATGGTTTTAAAGTTTTTTCCACCCCAAATACTACTTTCTGTACACATATTTATAGATTAAATGGTTTATTCCAATCAAATAATATACTGATTTATGATTTTGAAGGTTTATTCCACCCCAAATAACCCTTTAACATCCTCACCAAGAAAAAGGCAATGAAAAAATTATTTCTTTATATTTCTTATCTCTTTGGGGCACTAATAACAACAATCAATGATTTTTTATGAAGAGACCCAGCGGTTTTTAAAATATTGACCTCTACCAAACGGTTGAGAAAACTTACTTCACCCTTTTAAATCTTTTTTTTTTTTACATTTCAAATGACACAGTTGTGTTCAGCAACTCCTTAGGCACCATATGTCAAAAGTATTACTTTACCATTGAAAATCACAGCAAACAGAGGCCTCATATGAGGAGTGATTTTGCTCGCGCTAACTTCCTGTGAGCAGACTAACTTGCTCTGCATGCTATTTCAAAACACAGTGACATCTACTGGACTATTTTTTTTAGTATAATGTACCTCAACTGAGTGGTAGAGATGGCTGAAACAGGTGGAAATAAGTAAAACATATTTTTCAATAAGATATAGTGAGTCAAAATGTGCTCTACCAAATGGTTGAGTAGAACTTTAAAGGGATAAAAAACCTACTGTCTGTCTATGTATTTAAAGATTTAATTTGTTATTCCACACAAATAATATAAAAGGTATGGTTTTGAAGGTTCATTCCACCCCATACGACTCTCTTTCCAACTACTTTTAGTTTTAAAGTTTTATTCAGCCCAGGTTGTACTCTAACTTCAACCCAAGTACTACTTTCTATGTAGATATTTATAGATTTAAAAGTTTATTCCACACAAATAATACAAGTTGTTTTTGAAGGTTTATCCCACCCCTAATAGTAATTTCTGTCTAAACACTCGTATGTAGGGTTTGACTTAGAGATTTATTCCACCCATGTCATGCTTTCTAACTAATAAGTTATGATTTTAAAGGTTTATTCCACCTAGATTGTACTTTCTACCTCCAAGGATCCCTGATACACAGGGACTTTTGTTTATGTACTCAATTTAGTCATTGTTCCAACCTGAAAACCTGTTAATATTATGTATTTGGGACTCTAAATTTTAGAGTTAAATGTAATAAAAATGGTATAAAACTGTGTGTAAGTTCTCCTTCTTGGTATGATGTTTTCTGTGTTTGTTGTTTTTGTTCTCTTTTAAAGAACAGGGTTTTTTTCACATGCGATATTAAATGTCCTGTCCTGTCATCTACATATTTCCAGAAGCTGTATTTTGATATTCACATCTGAGAGCCTTCATTGCATGCTAGTTTTCATGACTTATTAAAATAAGCTGCTGGAACTCATCACAGATATCAATTTTTCATTCATTTGGAACGTAATTAAGTGGTACACCTTGTTGTAGGTAAACGGTGTTAAAAGCTAATAACTAAATGTTATTGACAAATATGCAGTTCAGTGTTTGCAACAATGAAACAAAACATTTTCAGAGCAAACACTGTCAGAGCCAACTGTGATGTCATATAGGTTACCTAATGTAACTGCACCTGCAGCTGCAATGTGTTTGCTACCGAGGGATTAGTAATTTCCTTCCTCCATCTTCCCAGCTATAAATCATCCACTGCTGCCTTTGGTCCCTCTGGACTCCGCCATCTGTTCTCGGACCACTGAAGGGAAAGAAATTAATGGAAAGTGCCTCACAAAGCCTCACCATTCTTATCCATTTCAGCTGTCTCTCTCACACACTGAGCTCAAAGGGATTTGAACATTTTTTGGAGGCTTCTTTGGGGAACATGTTGTGACTCTGTGAAGGACCATGTGCTGGGAGGGTTTGATCAAAGTACTGGGTTGTAACATTTAATGCAGAAGGCTGGGTTGTTCATTTGACCCAACCAGGGTGAAACTAACTCCCTCGCTGGGTTAAATATTATCCACACCCTGGGTTATTTACTGTCTCATTTTCTCTCTATAAACGTATATTTGATCATTTTATTGTTGTGCTTAAATCATACAAACACACAATACACAAAAGAAACCATTGCAAATGTGTATTTAATGACATTTTACGTTCTTTGTGTCAAAAACAGTTGCATGCATGAATATAAAGTGAAAGTATATATATACCACTGTAGACAAATTGGGGACTTTGGGCTTAGTTTAAGAAAACACTTTAACTGACATGACTCTATAGCAATTTGTAATCAAAAGGACCATCTGATAGAGAGATGAGTGTAAAAAAAGAGTAAATTATCTTAAACAAAGCAAGGACCTTACAGACTCAATCAGACGAAATCATGGATTTTACTAAACTTTCCATCAGCATCAGCTTCAGTAGTAAGTTTTGTCACATACCTAGAATCCAATTTCAAAATGACTAAATTAGAGGTTTTGTGTAGTGCTTTTTTTTTTTTTTGCATTACTGGATATACAATATTTCCCACTACTAACAGTTCACATTCACATATCACAGTTGTTTTTTTATTTTACTTCTGCCTTCAAAACTCCTGCACACTGCTGAACCTTCTGTCGTGATTAGAGGTTTGCACAACACGCAGTCGTATGGATTTTATGGTAAGTTTTTATGAATACTCCAGCTAAATTCTGCATAGGTTGTGGTAAGTGCATTTCACTGTAAGAATACAATCTGGAGCCATGGTGGTGATGATGGAGGAGTCAGTGGTTTTAATTCTGTGATATTGTTTGCTGATAGTCACTGTCTGCACCTTTTCTGAATATGACAATTAAATGTGTGGCTTTATGGTTCACCTGCAGTATGCAGCCATCTCTTGTGGTGTAATGCTTTTAATGGGACATGGAATTTTCACTGGTCTATAAAAAACATTTGCTGGAGTCAAAACCAGCAGCAAGCAGAAGAAAGTTAGACAAAGACTGTAACATGTAAATGCAAACTGTAAAAAGTAGAACCTTGTAGTATGTTTTCCTGCATATATCTATTCATGTTGCAGAACGAAGGAGTAGAAGGCAGAAAATTAGTAGTCAAGTTTATCCATCCATCCATTATCTATACACCACTTAATCCTCATTAGGGTCACGGAGGGCTGGAGTCTATCCCAGCTGACTCGTGGCAAAGGCAGAGGACACTCTGGACAGGTCACCGGTCTATCACAGGGCTACATATAGAGACAAACAATCACACCTACGAACACCACGCTACTGTGCAGCCCCTAGCCAAGGTTACCCTGCGAAAAAAGTGTTTTTAAAAAAAATGCTAGGTCGGAAGAGGGGTCACGTGATGCGGAGAGAGTAGGAGCGACTGAACAGAGCTCCCAGGCCAATATAACATCGAACACTTCAGGGATAGTTTAATGCTGTTAAAAATAGCACAACCAGGAGAGTAATGTCACTGCGTGAACTCTGGGCGAAAACACCTGACGACAAACGCCTTCGACGACAGAAAACACGAAAAAACTCAGCCACAGCCAGAAGCCTCCGGCCCTGATAAAATGGCGGAGGATGAGGAAATTGATAGCCTGGTGGCGAAGATCAGTGAAGGTGTGCTCACTAAACTCAGCTCCATCCTGGACGCTAAACTGGACCAGATAGCCAAATCGGTAAGCTCTGTGTGTGAGAACGTGAAAGCTCTGGAGAGAAGAGTAGAGGACGCAGAACAAAGAATCTCTGACACGGAAGACTCAGCGTCTCAACTGCTAGCTAAACTTGAACACACCGAGGCCCGTCTGAGGGAGACCATGCAGAGGCTAGAGGACCAAGAGAACAGGACATAAAGATCGTCAACCTGCCAGAGTGTACAGAGGGCGACAATGCTAAAGAATTCTTCGAGACGTGGATACCAAGGATTCTGAATCTTAAAGTGAAAAACGACTGGATAAAGATGGATAGATGCCACCGCAGCCCTGCGCAACTCCGGACGGGATCAGAGAGACCGAGGATCGTTTACATCCGTCTCCATAACTACATGGATAAGCAGCTGATCATGCAGAGTGCACGGAACATGGGTGAGATCTCCGCCTCCGTGAATCGCATACACTTTTTTGAAGACTTTTCACCCACAGTGGAAAAAAAGCGACGAGAATTCCTGGAGGCAAAGAGGACACTCCGGGCAATGGGGATTCCCTGCAGGATGCTTTTTCCTGCGGTGCTGCGCGTCACACATGATAACAAGGTCCAGCTCTTCAAAACGGCGGCAGAGGCACAGAGGTATGCTCAGGAGATGCACAAAGACTACATATAATGGACACATGCAAGTGCTGTGGAGCACACATGCAGCTCTGCTTGTGTGCTCAGTTCAGGTATTGCATAAAAGACATTTATTGACATGAGTGCAGCTACGTTATGTATATCTGTAATTCAAGTTTAAGACATGTTTAACATCGAGGAAATGCTGAAGACATTGGCCAAATTACTAGAGGCTATACTCTAAGTTTTAGGGACACACACTCCCTTTGAAAAGAGTTACTGTTTCCTATTGCATATAAGATGCACATTTTCTTTTTTTGGGGGGGGGGGGGGTGTACAGTTGAACCATACTATCTCTGAAGATATTTTTCTGGGCGGTCTGGGAACCTCTGGTACATCCTACTGATCCTAGTGTTGAGTTGAAGAAGGAGGAAGAGATATTAGGAAGTAAGTGTTTTCACATGAGCCCCATAGGAAAGTTTGTGTTAAAGCAGGTATGTGTAAGTTTAAGTTTTCTGTTGTCTCTGTTAAGGGTATTTCAGTTTTGTTATTTGCACCCCATCACCATCAAAAAACATCCGTCTGAATTGGACATGAGAGGGACAGATAAGCTGGAAGGGCAAGCAGCTGATAGAACTATGCGTTCTGGGACAGAAGAAAAAATGAGACACGTCAAGTATGAATACCATTAAATTGTGCACTTTTAATGTGAAAGGGATTCATCACCCCATAAAGTGCAAGAAAATTCTAAGCTTTCTCAAAAAAGACAAGATACAGATAGCTTTTTTACAAGAAACTCACTTGGTGGATAAAGAGCAGATAAAACTTAAACAAGATTGGGTGGGCCAGGCTTACTACTCATCATTCTGCTCTAATAGTAGAGGAGTCGCTATTCTGATACACAAGGCTACCCCATTTGTACTTAAAGCATGCAAGAAGGACCCTGACGGCAGATACATCATCGTTCATGGTACAGTTTATGGCGTGGAGATTACTATGATGAATATATATGCTCCTAGTCCACCATCCTCTTCGTTTTGAACTAGATCTGGAGGAGTACAAATGTCCCTTGACACTGCTGGGTGGCGATTTTAACTGCAGTCTAGATCACAAATTAGATAGGACTCCAACAGATGCACATAGAAAAGCCAGCATGGGTACCTCACTTGTTAAGATGTTGGATGATGTCACTCTGATAGATATATGGAGAACTTTAAATCCATCAGTTAGAAACTTTACATTTTACTCGAATTCACACAACTCCTACTCTCGAATTGATTATTTCTTCATACCACCACAGATCACAGGACAAGTAAATACATGCAGCATAGGATCCATCCATATCAGTGACCACACCCCAGTTTATTTAGAAATGAACATATGTGATGTTACAGCTAGCACACGGAGGTGGCGATTCTCATCATATGATAAAGATTTTAAAAAGAAAATGGAGGCAGAGCTAGATTTATTTTTTGATATAAATGATAATGGAGAAACAAATCCTGAGTATCTCTGGGAATCTGCAAAAGCTTATATTAGAGGATTCACCATATCGTATATGTCACATCGAAAAAGAGCTTTGATGATGAAGCAAAGTAAATTGGAAAAAGACTTAAACGAGGCAGAACTAGCTTATAAATCCAACCCAATTAAGACAAATTTTATTAAAACACAAGCGATAAGAGCAGAACTAAATTCAGTTCTCAATGAGAAAGCTTCCACGTCCTTATTTTGTCAAAAACAACAAATGTATGAATATGGGAACAAACTTAGTAAATATTTGGCACGACTGCTCAACCAGAAACAAACTTACAACACTATAGCAGGGATTAGAGATTTGGAAGGGAAAAGACATTTTGACAGGAAAAACATTAGCTCTGTTTTTGTATCATTTTATAAGTCACTATATAAATCTGAAAATAAAAGCACCAGAGAGGAACTTGATAACTTTTTTTCCAAAATTAAACTACCAACATTAACAGAAGAACAACAAAAGTTTTTGGGGAAACCAATTGAGGAGAAAGAAATTTTAAAGGCAGTTACTGTAATGCGCAGTGGAAAGGCTCCGAGCCCGGATGGGTTCCCTGTGGAATGGTTTAAGGCCTTCAAGGACAGGCTTACTCCCCACCTAGACAGGACCTACAACTATAGCTTTAACACTGCTCATCATTTGCCAAAATCATTGTCATTGGCCAACATCTGTTTGATTCTGAAGAAGAATAAAGACCCTGAAGACCCTGCATCTTATAGGCCTGTATCGCTCATTAATGTTGATGCAAAAGTCTTGGCCAAGGTATTGACCTTGAGGCTTGAACCATTGATATCACTATTAGTAAAACCTGATCAAACAGGATTTATTAAAGGAAGAAATTCTTTTAATAATATCAGGAGACTTCTGAATGTAATACAGCTAGCCCATGAAAAAAAATGAGGGGTTTGGTGGTGTCTCTCGATTCATTAAAAGCATTTGACAGAGTAGAATGGTCATTCCTCTTTTACGCTATGGAAAAATTCAAAGTTGGTACGGGGTTCATTGACTGGGTGAAATTGTTATATCTGTCCCCTAAAGCAGCTGTCATCATGAACCTCTACTGTTCAAATTCTTTCCCACTAGAGCGTGGAACCCGCCAAGGATGCCCCTTGAGTCCCCGCTTGTTTGTACTGGTTAGCAGAGCTTATTAGAACTTCCTCAGAGATTAGGGGCTTTAACTTTGAAGGCACAGAACACAAAATATCGCTTTATGCAGATGACATACTTCTGTATTTAGTTGAGATTGATACCACCATCCCACATCTGCTCGAATGTTTACAACAATTTGGATATGTATCAGGTTTTAAAGTAAATTTGTCAAAAACAGACGCTATGCTCATTGGTGCTATGGCGGATTCTGCTCCACCTGGTGGCTTCCCTTTCTATTGGTCACCCAAGGAGATTACCTATCTAGAAATAAAAGTTAGTCCATTTCTCAAAAAAACTGATTAAATTAAACCTACGACCAATCGTAACACACATCAAGGATGACTTGGATAGATGGAGAAGTTTACCTGTTTCTTGGTAAACTCCTTGGCTGTGTACAAATTTTGGCAGGAAAGGGGCTTGGACCGGCTTGTTAAACTCTATGAGGGAGGTACAATGGAGTCATTTGAAGCCCTGAAAAGTAAATATTCTTGACTACAGTCTCACTTTTTCCGCTATTTACAAATAAGACACTGTATACCTAAAAATGTACATGCTCCCAATACAACATTTCTGGAAGACCTTCTAATACAACCCACACCAAAAAGATTTAGATATTTCTCATGTTTACAAAACCTTTGCCTTAAATTTTAGCTACTCTACTGACAACATCAGAAAGCAGTGGCAGACCGATGTAGGGGAACAAATAGAAGAGAATGTGTGGACTTCAATTATAAAAGACACACTTCGAATTCTGAGCTGTAATACAGACAAAGAGACACAATTCAAAATATTAAACAGACTCCATTGCCTAGACTCTCCTCACTGTATTAAATGTAATTCGGAAATTGGTACATACACACACATGGTTTGGAAATGTAAAATACAAAATTTCTGGTCTGAAGTGAAGGAAGAAGTTATTACTTTGATGGGATATGACTTGGAGCTCACCCCATTTCAGTGTTTCTTGGCAGCGAAAGTGGACAATGCTAGGGACAAACATAATGCTAAACTGACTGAAATTCTCTTATATATATCAAGAAAGACAATCCTCAAACTCTGGATATCAAAGGACAGCCCTACAGTGGAGGATTGGTATAAGGAGGTCCTGAGAATATTTCCTCTGGAAAAGCTAACCTACATCCTTCATGACAATACTGAAGGATTTATTAAGATATGGCAACCCATTCTGGACAATGTGGCTGTTATGGACATGTTTTAGTCTGAACCCTGTTCTAATAAGTCAGCAGTACTCTGGTCAATTTAAGAAACATTGACACTCTGGTGGTGTAGAGGAGTGAACTTCTGGTGTTTCTGTTTGTGTTTTTATTTATTTCATTATTATTATTTTCTTATTATTATTATCATTATTATTATTTTACTATTTTAATTCATTTATTAACATTTTTAACATTTATTTATTTATTTTTCTTATACCTGCTGTATGTTCATATTTGTTCAGTTGTTAAAAAAACGTGGGCAATAAGGTTCCATTTTGTATGTTTTTGGCCCTGCACAGAAATATGAACCTCAATAAAGAGAATTTTTAAAAAAAAAGCAATAACTAGACAATTACTTTGATAAAACATTGCAAACATCGTACTTTTGCAGACCAGTGATTATTTTTATGGTTTATATAGTGCTTAAATGCCAAAAAAATGGCCGAAATGACACCAACAAATACATGAAAAAAGTCAACAACAGACTCACTGAATAAGAATTTCAAACCTATTCAGTAGTGCTATATTGTAACGTGCCATAAATGGTCGCAAATATGCCAAGACATTCGTACACGCACACTAATGCTGAAGGTCAAATCCATGAAACCCCCAAGTGGTCACATAAGATTATATATTTACATATTTAAGTTTGTTTTGCTGAAACTCTAAAACTACATGTGGATGCTGCTATGACTCAGCAATCAAAAGTCAGCTGGATGAGGTTGATTGTCCACCACAGTAAAGTCAGTCCACCTGACAGATGAGTGACTCACACAAGGGAAGTTTTTGTCACGGTGACAGGGAGGATTGTCAGTTACTTTATTTCCAGTCTGAAAAGTTAATGATAACCAGCCTGAAATACTAACAGAGTACATGAAGTCTGGACATATGCACTGTAAGGTCCATGCAGTAGAGAGAAAATGGGAACTTTGCTTCAACAGCTGGTAAGCTTTCACTCATTTCTGCTGAATTTGTTACATACAAGTCAGTAATGTTGTTTTATGTATGTATGTGTAAGCTCTGAAAGGGCAGTTTGAGTATTATGTAATACATGTTTGTGTCAAAATCGAACACAGAAAAGGCTAATTTATCTCTAAATTTCTGACTTTATACTTGAGTTCTAATGAGCTTTTATAACAGCAAATCTGGAGAAAAACATAATGTGTTGTTTTAGGCCAGCAGTTTGTTTTGCAGTTTGATAGAACTCCGTGAGACATTTTAACCACAATTTCAGCTGAGTCATAGCACTTTGTCAGTTACTGTGTTATGTTTTACACTCTTCCTCTCACACAAAAATTCAGAGCTCAACAATTTAAAAATGCTGAAAATGTAGAAATTTTCGCTGTGAAATTTTTTTTTTTTTTTTCCACATTTTTCAACTTTAAAACGGGCCAATTTGACCCGCAGGACTACAGGAGGGTTAAAAGTTCCACTGCTGGACACAAGATGTCTCCTACTTCACTGAAAGTCCATCCTCAGTGTTTGGTTCAGGACAGGCTTCAAGTTTAGTTGACCAGAATTAGCTTCTAAACATCTGATTTCAGAGAATGTTGTATTTCAAATGTAGAGTGGATTTTAAAACTATGAGTTAAATTATGAAATGATTTATAACACAAAACATCTGATTGGTGAATCCTATTTCTGCTCTTCACTCTGATATGCAGACCAGTGGCAATGTTCTGCTCCTCATTGTTGTTTTGGGAATTGGAGGAAACTTTCATCTTGGCTACCATGTAACTGGACTGAGTTCTCCCTCACCAGTGAGACATCACTTTTCCATTAATCTCTCATTTTCATGTCCTTATTTTTTTCTAAATTTACACTACAAGATAAAAAATGAAACTGTCTCTGCAGTACATACAGAGCTTCATCAACAGCACCTGGTATGACAGATATGAAGAGTTTCCATCGCCACACATGGTCACAATGATCTGGTCTCTTGTTGTCTCCATGTTTTCTGTCGGGGGAGTCTTTGGTGCTTTTAGTGTCAAATTTTTTACAAGCAGGCTGGGAAGGTGAGTATGAAACTATTACTATTATAGTGCTTAGTCATGTAATCTTTAAGACCTGAAGTGATGTGTGCTCCTTCATCAGAAAAAAGGCGATGATCTGCAACAACTTTATTGCCATTATTGCAGCAGGGATCATGCTGACAAGTAAATGGGCCAAATCATTTGAAATGATTA
The DNA here is from genome assembly GCF_022539595.1 of Amphiprion ocellaris. Lineage (NCBI taxonomy): Eukaryota > Metazoa > Chordata > Actinopteri > Pomacentridae > Amphiprion > Amphiprion ocellaris. Next base: position 19,735,123 of record NC_072770.1, on the reverse strand, counting down.
TTGTGGCAAGGATCCTGTATGGCTACTCATCAGGTAATCTACCGTATTCTGCACACTGCTCATGAACACATGTTTTTATTTGTCTCACTCATCATACATACCATCAATGACCTGCAGGGTTGGGAGCGAGCCTCCATTTAATGTATCTCATGGAGATTTCACCCAGAAAGATAAGAGGGATAGTGACTCTGACTTCAGCGACTTTTGGCTCACTTGGCAAACTGTCTGCACAGTTGTTTGGATTAAGGTAGGCATTTTAGACAACAGCTGAGGATGAAATGAAGAAGAGTGCACAAAAAGCCCAATGCCAGGCAGAACATTAAAGTGCAACTATTCACAGCAAAATAGCAATTAAATAACAAACTAAACCTCACCGCAACTTTCCATTTTGTCTTTTCAGTGAGATTCTAGGTCGTGAAGACCAGTGGAACATTGTCCTCTTTGTCCCTGGATGTTTCTCATTGGTTCCGATAATGGTGTTGCCTTTACTTCCTGAGTCTCCCAGATATCTTTTCATAGAGAAAGGTGACGACAAGGAATGCAAAAAAGGTTGGTGCAATTCCCCAAATTCATGCAAGACCTGAGCAAATGGCCTTTCTAAGTTTGTGCATCAAACAACACCGTCAGCTGAACTGAATGTGAATGAAAAAATGTGCTACTCATATATTTACTAACAATATTTGAATGATTGTTGTCTTTAATGGCAGTTAAATACTAAACTTATCTAGGATTTTAGAAGTGTTAGAACTTTAAGCAACTATACAGTATGCAGTAGAAGTGAGTAGACCCTTGTGAAACATCTAAATGTTAAATGATTCCAAACTGAATTACCTCTTAATGCATTATTTAAATAGGAGAGTATTTTCTCTTATGAAAAATCAAAAACAGATACTTTAGAAAGAGCATATTAAAAATACAGGCTCTAAAGTTTGAACTCAGTGCAACCAAAGTGAATACAAATGTGATCATTGAAGCAAGAGTGAACACAATCAGCCTAACTGCATTAACATGGTTATAAAAGGACCTGTGATCACCAGAATGATCTCAGTTTTGGGCCTATGGGTCGTGTCTGTCTGCATGTTTGCATCGTGGCTATACAAGGAAAAGGATTTCCAGAGCAACTGTAAAAACTTAAAAAAATATAAGAAGTATAAAAGGATACAGGATAATTAGGAAATATAGGATGAGCCATACCAAAACTAATGAAAGCCACAGTGGCGGTTATCCTAAAATTTATGGACAGTAAACTGCTTTTATAATCTAGCTCTGAAAAACCGCTGGGTAAGACAGACAACCACAGGGGTCACCAATAAAAATAGGTTTTTCTGTGACACCTCAGGCAGTGTAAAGGACAATGCATAACATCAACCTGTATAGATGGCGTCCAAGAAAAAAACAGAAAAGATAAAATTTTGCTAAATAACATTAAAAGAAGCCCGCTGGATATTAGGAGCACATTCTTTGAACATAAGAGACCAAGAAAAATTTGTTCGGCTCATCTGGGCTCCAGCATGTTTGCTGTGAACTTGGCCAGAACTGCCAGAGTGAATTCATAGTCCTGACAGTGAAACATGGATGTTGGAGTGTGATGATGACAGTTACTGATTGTACCATAGATGCCTGTAGATAAACCAAAATGCTGACAGACAAGAAGACTCCCAGTCTGCAGAAGCTTGGCATAAAAGAAACACACCAGCATGATTATGATCTAAAGCACATTGTCAAAATCACACAAGAGTTTCTAAACAACTACAATGTAGAAACTATGACCTGGCCAAGAATGTCGCCTGACCTGAATCCATGAAAGTTGGCTTTGGTTGCACTGAGTTCCTACTGTTGGATACTTGAGCAAAAAGTGAAATTTTCATGTCTTTTTTTCTTTCTTCATTCCAGCTCTCCAGAGTCTGTGGGGCCAAGGTGACTACAAACAGGAGATGGATGAGATGTTGATTGAGCAAGCGGCCATCGAAGCAGCTCCACCTAAAAACCCTCTGCAGCTGCTGAGGGACAGAACTGTCCGATGGCAGCTCATCTCCATGTCCGCCATCTACTGCTGCAACCAGCTGTCAGGCATGCCTGTGGTGAGGATGCGCTTTAATTTGGTCATCTACAAAATACAGCTTTTTTAGTATAATTTAGATTTCATAAACTATTTTTTGAAACCATACAGCTTCATGGTATTACCTTGAAATTAACTGTACCTCCTTAAGCAGCAGTGTTTAAGAGGTGGACGCACATAATAAACAATTACACTTATGACTTGTCATAGACATGCATAACAATAAACATATACAAACAATGACCACTATAACCTCAAGAAATTTAAATGCACTTTTCTTTTTTCCCAGATCAGTACCTTTTCTTTTGACATCTTCCGTAATGCAGGTATTCCAAAAGATAATATCCGTTACATGACTGTTGGTCTTGGAATAGCTGAAATCATCACCTCCATCTCCAGTGTGAGTAAATCCCTCAGTCTGTCCCTGAGCTTTTCTGTATTTATTGTTACTGTTCAACTATCTGTTCATTAAAACCAATGCTATCATATGTTTTAAAACTCTATCATTGTTTTCTACCTTCCTCCCTGTCAGAGTCTTTTGATTGAGCACATAGGAAGGAGGCCGTTGTTCATTGGGGGTTACGGTACCATGTCTGTCATCTGGGTGTTGGTCACTGTCACACTCAACCTGAAGGTAAACTTAAAGTATATTTCATGCCTGTTAAAAGTGTTAAAAGTCAAAATATTCATTTCACAGAAAAAAAGAAAACCTAATTTTAAGGTGTTTTATTTCACATACAGATGCTGAAAATATGGGACTGTCATTGCTAATGCATTGTGTTTTATTGTTGTAGCTATAGGGTAGGGTAGAGAAAACTGATTTTTTTTCATATGCTGGGCAGTTCCATCTACTTCAGATATCAAATATACAAGTTTTTCCTCTTTAATTAATCAAAAACAAGTCTGAATGAGGCAGGTTGCGGCACAAAAATTCTGAACATTTCAAACAGCTCTGCATTAAACATTATATTGTATCTTATAAGTAGATTATATGTTTTGTGTTTTGTGTAGATTGTAAATTACGAGCTATAGCTGCCAAATAAATGCAGTGAAACAAACTGTAAGTATAAGGCAGCATGAAAGGGAACTACAAATACCTCAAAAATGTGCAGTACTGGAGTAATGTTCTTTCATGTATGATTTTAGAAGCACGAAATGATTCAAAATTTATAAATGAAACACTTTGTTGTATTGGGATAAAGATTAAAAAAACTGAGAAAACCTATCCTATAAGCAAATAAAAACAAAACTACCACGAAGTTTGGCGGATAAATGAGTAAAAATACTTCTGTGGTGCCATTAAATATAAAACAGTATTGCCAACTAAACTGAAGCTGACATTTTCACATATAGTAGAAATGTTTAAACATTTTGACTGCAGTAGCACCGAAAGGCAGCAATTTCAGCAAGTTGCTTTTCAAACCAAATGGAAAAATGTAATAATATTAAACTGTCCTTCATGTAGGATCCAAGCTACTGGGTTCCATACATTACTGCTGCTTTGATCACTCTCTTCATTATCTCCTTTGGTGGAGGACCTGGTATGTGCTTTACACTTTACATAAGTAGCTGGGTGTTACAAAATGAAAATTGAGTACATTTTAGATGGAAATAGATGTGACAGGATGTTTGTGCGCATTGAATCCATTCAATCCCCTGCATCCTCTCTCTGGTTCACCCAGGAGCAGCTACTGGTACGCTCAACACTGAGCTCTTCATCCAGTCTGATCGGCCGGCAGCTTTTGTCCTCGTGATGATGCTGCGCTGGTCTACAGCAATATTACAGGGCCTAACCTTTCCGTTCCTTATTGTGAGTTCAACCAACATGAAAATAAGCAACATATTACAGCATCCACAAGAATGTGGGTCATATTGTACTCTTGAAGCCATAAAGCTCATGCATGTGTTTTATTCTCCATTTCCTCGCTCAGACTGCTCTAACCACATACAGCTTTACTCTGTTCGCCTGTGTGTGCCTGCTGGGTTCTCTTTATGCCTTCTTCATTCTGCCTGAGACAAAAGGAAAGACTCTGCTGGAAATCTCAGAGGAGTTCAAAGCCATTACTGTCTGTGGGAAATCCTTCTTAGAGGAAAAGACAACAGAGACCAAGTTATGAGACACAGACTGTTGTAAATAACATGAGAAGAATGGTTTAATTGAATCTGGAGAATGCATAACAAATGACAAATCATATAAACAATAATGAACTGTAGTATTTCATTGACCATCTTTGTCCATTAACCTGTTTCATTTGTCATACCATCTTATCAGGATTTTGTTATTTCTGTTCCATTTTTGCTATTCTTAGTACATTGTTGTTCCATAGCAGATTTTTCAGTTAAGACATATAAACTAAATAAACAGACAATACTAACTAGAAAACCGAAAACTTATATCTAGTAGTTCAAGACGCTCCATATTTCAAATTGAACTGAAAGAACAGGGAACTTCTTTTAACCCCTAGAATAACAGCTACACATCTGTAGTGTTCACAACTGCTGTCAGTGGGTTCATCCCAAAGAGACAATGATCAAGCTTTTATGCCTTCACCTCCACCTTCTCTTTGTGGTACTTTCAAACTTGAAGTGTTTACTTTTACATCATAATTTACCTTCGGGGTAGAAAATACACTTCTTACAAAAAATAAATGAGAATAAAGTTAAGTCATAAGAAACGTAAATTTTGTTGACCACCACCAGTAAATCACCCACTGCTCCCTTTGGTCCCTCTGGAGTCTGCTGTCTGTTCTTGGACCACTGAAATTAATGTAAACCGCCCCAAAGACCTCAAAACATCACAGATCACCATTCTTTCCCTCTCATGGACTTTGACTGAAATCACATAGAGGTGGGCATTTTATGGAGTGTTCTTAAGGGACATGTTTGCGACCTTTGGTGAGAATGTGTCACATTAATGTTGAGCTTGTTTCTTTAACTCTTAGAATATACCATATCCTCAGAGTGAGACTGTGCAGCTTAACTGCAATGACACTAAGTGACATTAAGTTATTTTAATTAAAAGTAACAAACTTAAAAAAAGTGAGTTTCAATGTAATAGTTTAAATATGCAATTATTTTTCAGCTTTTCATTAGTTTACTCAGGTCAGGTTTGCAATCAGTCATTCTATTCTCATGGAAGTGTTTGACCATTAAAGATGCTGATACAACAATATTTATGGAGAGTTTATACTTCATGTTAGGTAATATTTAATTTTTTGTTTGTAAGAGGAAGAATACGTTATTTATGGTGTTGCTTAAAAGTAGACTAATATATATATACATATTAGTCTACTTTTAAGCAACACCATAAACACCATATATATGTGTGTGTGTGTGTGTGTGTGTGTGTGTGTGTGTGTGTGTGTGTGTGTGTGTGTGTGTGTGTGTGTGTGTGTGTGTGAGATTATTTTTTGATTGAGATGCCAATTTCTGATTTCCAGTGTGCTGGCTCAAATTTGTTTAAAAAAATGTGAATTCAGTTTGAAATACCTCACTCCTGTTCCAAATGGTGAAGAACTCACTGAGAAAGACAGAATTCAGTTTAAAGCATTTCATGATGCTGAATGGTCTTTGAGACAAACAGGGCAAGAGATCAAGTGTTCTCACAGTGTGGTCAAGTATGCCTTGGACTCGATTGCAGAGACTGGTACTGACAAAATGCCCCAAGGAAGAGGCTGAAAAGGAAAGCTAACTGAAGGAGATGTCAGGCACCTCAAGATTTTAAGTACTAGAGACAGAAGGGAGACCACTGCTGGTCTTCAGGCAGAGATTAATGCTTCTAGATCAGCAGACGACTGAATGAAAAAAGCTTTAAGGGAAGAATGGCTTAGGCTACAGCGCCCCCCGCGACCCTAGTGAGGATTAAGCGGTGTATAGATAATGGATGGATGGATGGCTGCTCTGATGCTGTTATTGAGGCCTGCAAACATCCAAAAACACCTAAAATTTGCCAGGGAGCACAAACACTTGACTGTAGATGAATGGAAGAAGGTACTCTGGACTGACGAATACAAGTTTAAACTCAGCATCATTGTGCTTATGTCGGCAGGAAAGATGGAGAACGTTTTGATGTTAGATGCATTATACCCACAGTGAAGTACAGTGGAGGTTCCATTATGGGGTGGGGTTCCATTTGTGGAAACGACATGGGCAACTGAGTTAAAATTAATGGGATCGTGAACAATAAGGTCTACCACAACTTCTTGGAGCATCATGGAATCCCTTCTGGATTGAAACTGATTAGCCATGGGTTCTAGCAGGAAGGTCAGATATAAGGCGGAAGGATGATGTCAGAGAGAGGGTCAGAAGGACGGGCCATCCTCCACGGCATCCCAACGGGCACACAGCCAGCACAATTTGTTCATTGCCTAGTAAAACCAAGTTCTGCTACTTTGGTTTTATTCACTTTCACCTTAAATTACAGAGGGAGGATAGACTTCGTATTAAATTTTGAACTTTTATTTTGGTAGGTCAGTCAATCTCCTAAAGTTTAGTGTGATTTTGTTGATTATTTTGGTGTAGAGCTCATTCCTAGTTTAATTTACACCTTTCCCTCAATTACTTTTTGTTTAACTCAATCTTTGTTAATTAATACACATCTATTTTAAATAAATTGTTAATTTCTTTGTGAAAACATTGTGGTGTGCTGCTTGAGACCCCGGCAGGATGGCACTTCATGTTGCGTTCAGTGTCCCCTAGGCTGGGTGTAAAAGTGAGTTAATCTATTATTATAGAAGACAAATCAGAAATTCCCTTCACTTTATCAATTTCGACTTAAATTAGCTTTATTAATATTTAACTTTGTTAATACAGACATCTGAAGGGGCTGATAAAAAGTGAAAGCAGGCAGATATTGTCTCACATTTGGAATGTAGCGGTGCTGCAGTAGTTGCAAGTACAATCGCATGTAACTACAGTGATCCCATGTCAAGTCTCGCTGTGGAGCAGTGTGACTTGTCACTCCTTCTCTCTCCACTATCATGCTTGTGCATCAGCGTTTTTTAACCCATACAGCAGCACACTAGAGTCCTTCTCCAGCAGAGCCAGTTGACAGCAGGTGCATCTGTGATTTTCTTGGCCAAGATGAATGACTTTCTGTTGGTTTTAACCTCCATGTTGGTGAAAGCTGTAATTTTCACTCAGGGTGGCCGCTACACCAGAATCCTTAAATTGCCCAGATGGGGCCAATAAAGTGTTTTGATCTGAACTGAATCGAACAGTCAAATCAAAGCGGTTGACATGCAAACTCCATGGACTGACAACAATTATGCCTCTATGAAATCGTCATCAGAGTTTTTTAATATAGCAGACTACTCTGCAAGTTCCGAACTCACTGAAACAATCAACATTACCGTTGGACCGGCGAGGACCAAGACTTGACAGACTTCAGAGCAATTGCAGATTATTGTAGAAAACTTTGTTTTTCTCTCACAATTCAACACAACTGTGCAATTTACTGGCCAACTCCTTTTCAAAAGATGGACAACAACAGGGACTCTCTCTATCAGCCCCCAAATCGTAAGTAGTTGTTTCATTATTTCACACCTGGGATATCTGTGATGTACAGTTTAGCAAGTTTTAGAAAAGCTATGTGAGGAAAACTGAATTACTGATTTCCATTTTGATTCTTACCAATTGTGCCAAAATGGTCTATTTGATCTTGCAGTGGCTATATTCCAACTGGCCACAACTGAAGGGATGTTTGAGGCAGAATTTGCAGATCATGCACCTGCGTTGCTGGCACTACTTTGAATGGCAACCTATCATGGAGTGGACGATCCACTGTTCTCTTATTTGAGCAAAATATTTGGCAGCTACTCCACTGACAATGTAAACAACACTGACATTGACAATGTTGAAGACCAGAGGTGGAGGTCATCCAGGAAGCAGAAGCTGATGATCTTCAGCCTGAAGGATCAAGACGACAGCAGAGAGACGAGGAGGATGAAGACGAAGGTACTCGGAGTAAAAGATTCCGCTGGTGGGACGAATTTGATGATAGCGAGTCTGAATCGGATTCTCAGCGACATTGATGATTATGATGATGTCGTTGATGTTCCAGTTTATCATCAAGTCAGTCAGACTGATGCGGGTGATCTTCCTGATTCATCCAGAAAAAGACTGAGAGAAGATGACAAGGATGTCAATAATCAGGATAGCAAAAAATTCCGATAGTGGGATGAAGTTTCTGAAAAAGAAAACAATCCTGGTAGCTCAAAAAAGAGAGAAAGAGATGAAGATGACGATAACACAAGTCCAAAACATTTCAGGCTTACGTGATTCAAGCATAAAGTGCTAGAACAGAGCTGTCAGGAAGAAATGGAAAAAAAACCTGGTCGTTTAAAAAATATGGAAAGGGAAAAAGATGACGAAGAAAATGTCATGGACAGCGTTTGACCCCCCACCTTCCTGGTTGGCTCATCGGCTTTTGTCCCTCTCCCTCTGCTCTGCTGGTGATCAGCGCAGGGGGAGAGCAGCTGTGACTATCCTCACCTGGGGCTGATCATCATCACCATGGCTCTAAGAGTGAGTCCCACACTGCATGCAGATTGTACTGTTTGGTCAGAGTGAGTACTGTTTGCTCTGAGTGAGCACGGTTTGCACCGTGAGTGACTTCGAGCCTTTTTGCCAGACTGATCGATGGAGCTTCTCTGCAATCCCTTGTCCCTCAACCCAACGAGTTGAGGGAGATTGCCGGCCTCCCAGTTCTGCTGGAGTTTTCTCCTTGTTAAGAGAGTTTTTAAGTCCCCACTATATGCTTGCTCAAAGGGAGTCCTTAGTCTTGTTGGGTTTTCCAAATATAATTGGTGTAGTCAAATATATATTTGTTAAATTTGTCAATATTATATATTATGTATTAATATACTAATAATGTATTATATGGTGTACACCACATTCTGAACTTTGCTGAATGAAATAGACAAGACAGATTTCCATGTGTACCTTTGTGCCATGTATCAGGTACCATGTATCAGGTTTACGTGCTACTTTGACTACCATCCTCACCCATGTATGAGGATCTGCAACAGACATAACGAACTAAAAATTGAATATAATTCAAGTATTCCAGTGGAACTGGATATCTACAGTTTCTGGATATTGCGTTAATGACTTAAATTATTCTAGTCATTATTTACTTTAATTTTGACATAAATAGTCCAATAAAACAAAGATGAACTTGAAGCCAAGTTTGTAGGTGTATGTGTTCAGTAGGACTGTGTGGTTAAACAAATGGACCCAAAATAATGTGATTATTTTAAAAATGATAAAAGTGATGATATTAATGTTGCATCTCTAATCCTTCCAGGGTTAAATGCAAGTAGTAAAATATGTATAGTAAGTACAACAACCCTTTTTTCCAGGATTGGTAACACCTGAAGGCACTTGGAAATATGTCATACATATTATTTGCAGGGTTTAAATTTTTTGTCTGTTTTATGAATTACAAAATTTTAACTTTGCTGTACTGCAAAAAAGACATTTTTGAGTTCTCTTTGCATCCAGCCATGATTGTCATTTTTTCATAGAAGTGTAGCAATTTATATTGCAGTGAAATGTGATGGCATCCAGAAACTACCTGGGGCTAAGAGGGTAAAAGGAGTTATCCCACATCCTTTAAATGCTGACTAACACACATAAAATTTGTGTGCATGTAATGTACAGGAAGTTATGCTCAAGTTAAACAGTAAAACAGTCTTAAATTTGTGCAGTAACAACTTGCCAGCAGCCCCCAGTGGTTAATTGTTCTCAAGAAGAACTCTTTCTGCACTATTTCCACTAAATTGAAATGTTAACCCCTTTCGTTCAACTGAATATGTCAGATTTATGTCTGAATCGATAACCCAACTCATTTAGCCAATAAATTGCGCTGCAATCTTACCATTAGGGACCTGGTAGGATTTCAGTATCACTTTTAGCATAGCCCAACTGCACCCAGTCACAGATAGGCATGATCAAACAATGCTGGTTAAGTTGTGGGAGATGATTAAGGGAAGACTTTTCCCACTTTTTAGTACCAACATATCTTTTAAACCATCACAGCGAGAGGTTTAACTTTGACTTGTACTTGCGGCACTAGAGTCCATATGAGTCTCCAAAGCAAGGGAGCTGTGGAAGTTTAACAGGCAGAATAGCAGTTCATATAGGTGTAGGCAGCATGAGTGAGGAGCTCTGAGCACACTTGCATATAACTTTTAAAAATTGACCTCAATACCTCAAAATTTAAGTAATTTACCAATTTTAGTGCCTTAAATGACCTCAAAAACCTGTAATGACTTCCTATACACAAAAACAACCACCCTGACAACGCGAAGCATGAATGCTAACAAGCTAACGGATATGGCCTCTTCCAATAGACACTCTCCCAAAGATGAAGGAATAACTATGAAAGAACTCGTGGGAGAACTGTCCAAACAACAGGCTAATTTAAAAGAATATTTCCACCCTCATCCAGCAACACATCAGCCGCTACAGACTTCAGTAGATGCCTTGAAAGAGACTGAGCATGGCTTTAGGACACGTTCCACCGAAACCGAAACTCTAGCAGGGGACAACTTTGACAAGATATCTGCAGCTGCAGCTCTTATTAATTCTCTGTAAACACAGAATACTACACTCCTAAATTACTATTATTATTAATCAGTTTATTTAAAAAGGGACCATGTACAATATTAATCATAAATTTTGCCATTTGATGTATTGCGGGTCCGTACGGATCTGGTAATTGGATTTTCCGTTCTGAAACGGGTATTGAAGAACAAAAAATGAGTGGTTATTTGATTTTCGTTTTAAAATACAAAAATTAAAATTGAAATACAAGGCGTTTTTCCTTTTCATGATCAAAAATGGATATACGACTTTTTTTTTTTTTTTTTTAAATGCTTTGATTTTCGTTTTATATTTAGAATAACAAAAAAGTAAAATCAGTGTAAGAGACAGAAACGAAAAAAGGTCAGTTTTTTTCCATTTTCTGAGACCGGAAGTGGTCATCAGCAAGTGTGGAGCCAAACAGAGTACGGTGCATAGACTGTACATACATTTTTTTTTTCGTGAGTTTTCATGGTCAAAATGAGAGATCAGGTGGCCGATCTTAAAATAAATCAATATTGATTTTTTTTTATAGAGCGTTAAAGATTTGCAAAGCCAGGGGGCGGGGGTACTTGATTGACAGTCCGGTCTGGAATGATTGACAGGTCCTATGGAGGAGGCAGCAGAGACTCTGCTCTCCTCGTTTGGATTAATTCTGATATAATAACTGTTGGTTTATTTATCGGTGGAGCAGCAGAACATTTTACCACAGACAGTTTTCCTGCCCGTTGGCTTGTTTTAACCAGTTTTCTACCTTCGGCTGATTCTACCAGCAGACACTGAAAGGACTCTAATAGTTCGGTAAGTAAATGTTTATTTTCGTATCGGTGCCGCTTTTAATGCACTTTATATGCAGTTTTAGTGTCAGCTATAATGCGCGCCATGCACTCCAGATGTTGGTGGAGTTTGTTTCAGTGTGTGTTGACCAGAGAAGAAAGTTAGCATAGTAAATATTAGCTTTAATGTTAGCGATGCTAACCGAGCTAGCTGCTCAGTCGTAGTCTGATTAAAGCTAACGTAGCATCAAGCTAATGTGTTGAGTTTCATGTAAACAGCTGAAGTGTGTTGTGTTCCTGCAATGTGGTTCATTAAGTTCATAAAACTGTGGCTGGTTGACATTAATGTAACGTTCAGGAAACTTAAATGTGATTAAAACAGTAACATTAATGTTCTAGTTGTCAGTAATCAGCTTTAATTTGACACCAAAACAGACTCTGATAGTTTTAAATGACATCAGTTTCATTAACTTGTTGAAAATTGTCTCATTTGTTGTGATGTTGCTGCTGATTCATTAAAAGCAGATGATCCGTGTTGAAGATACGTTTAGTTCTAGTATCAGAAGTACAAGAAGGAAAATGGAAGTTTAGTTCTGCTGCATCATTGATGTTTTGATGGGTGTTAAACTTTCACTCAAAGCCGCCAGGAGCTGGGTCTTTAAAATAACCGCTGTCTCGTTACAGAGTGAAAGTAGCAGTTCCTCCTTAAGGTCAGAGATTGCAGCATCTGAGGGCCTCTTCAAAAGAAGACATAGTTGATGAAGGCATTCTGGAGCAGGACCAGAAAGACCACGACGAAGCAGCCTTGAGATCTTAGGCAGCATCTCCCTTGGGTGGGTGTCAACGGTGTTCACGGTCAGGTCTGTGGTAATCTCGTCAAAAAACAAAACAGAAAAAAATCTAGGTTATAAATCAACATGTAACCAAAGCACTCTGTGTATAATGCCATAGTATAGGATGTAGTTCAGAAAATGTCAAAGTATAGTATACTTTTCAAGAATAACATAGTATGGCCTGTAGTTCATAGTATAGCATGTTGGCAAAAAAACCCAACTGATTATTATGTGGTTCAATAAGTGCAAAATGATAGGATGTTGCCTAAAATTGTCATGTATGATATGTGGTTCAAAAAATGTCATAGTGCAGTATAGTGTCAAAATAGTATGTTTTTCAAGACATCAGAGTATATGTCATCTAAAAAAAAGCCTATAGAATAATATTTCATTGCACAAGTAAAAGTATAGTAATTTTTAAAACTGCTCAAAGTCTTATATGTTGCTAAAATACAAAAAAACTAAAACAAAAAAAAGGCCTAGTAATATGTCAATTTAAAAAGCCTATAGTATAGAGTGTCGCCCAACAAACGTCATAGTATAGCATGTCGCTCTAAAAACGTCATAGTATGGCCTTTGGTCCAAAAAATGTCATAGTGTAGCATGTCGCTCTAAAAATGTCATAGTATAGCATGTCGCTCTAAAAACATCATAGTGTACCATGTCGCTCAAAAAACGTCATAGTATAGGCTTTGGTCCAACAAACATCATAGTTTAGCTTGTCGCTCTAAAAAGGTCATAGTATAGCATGTCGCCCAAAAAACGTCATAGTATAGCCTTTGGTCCAAAAAAACGTCATAGTATAGCATGTCGCCCAAAAAATGTCATAGTATAGCATGTCGCCCAAAAAACGTCATAGTATAGCATGTGGCTCAAAAAACGTCATAGTATAGCCTTTGGTCCAAAAAAAGGTCATAGTATAGCATGTCGCCCAAACAACGTCATTGTATAGCATGTCGTCCAAAAAACGTCAAAGTATAGCATGTCTTTCTAAAAACGTAATTGTATAGCATGTCGTCCAAAAAACGTCATGGTATAGCATGTCGCTCTTGAAACGTCATAGTATAGCATGTCGCTCTAAAACGTCATAGTATAGTATGTCGCCCAAAGAACGTCACAGTATAGTATGTCATCCAAAAAACGCCATCGTATAGCATGTCGCTCTTGAAACGTCACAGTATAGTATGTCATCCAAAAAACGCCATCGTATAGCATGTCGCTCTTGAAACGTCATCATATAGCATGTCGCTCTAAAAACGTCATAGTATAGCATGTCGCTCTAAAAATGTCATAGTATAGCATGTGGCTCAAAAAACGTCATAGTATAGCCTTTGGTCCAAAAAAACGTCATAGTATAGCATGTCGCCCAAAAAACGTCATAGTGTAGCATGTCGCTCTATAAATGTCATAGTATAGCATGTCGCTCTAAAAACGTCATAGTATAGCATGTGGCTCAAAAAACGTCATAGTATAGCCTTTGGTCCAAAAAAACGTCATAGTATAGCATGTCGCCCAAAAAACGTCATAGTATAGCATGTCGCCCAAAAAACGTCATAGTATAGCATGTCATCCAAAAAACGCCATCGTATAGCATGTCGCTCTTGAAACATCATAATATAGCATGTCGCTCTAAAAACGTCAGACTATAGCATGTCGTTCTAAAAACGTCATAGTATAGCATGTCGATCTAAAAATGTCATCATATAGCATGTCGCTCTAAAAACGTCATAATATAGCATGTCGCTATAAAAACATAGTATAGCATGTCACTCTAAACACGTCATAGTATAACATGTCGCTCTGAAAAGTCATAGTATAGCATGTCGCCCAAAAAACATCATAGTATAGCATGTCGTCCAAAAAACACCATCGTATAGCATGTCGCTCTTGAAACTTCATCATATAGCATGTCGCTGTAAAAACGTCATAGTATAGCATGTGGCTCAAAAAACGTCATAGTATAGCCTTTGGTCCAAAAAAACGTCATTGTATAGCATGTCGTCCACAAAACGTCATAGTATAGCATGTCGCCCAAAAAACGTCATAGTATAGCATGTCATCCAAAAAACGCCATCGTATAGCATGTCGCTCTTGAAACGTCATAATATAGCATGTCGCTCTAAAAATGTCAGACTATAGCATGTCGCTCTAAAAACGTCATAGTATAGCATGTCGATCTAAAAATGTCATCATATAGCATGTCGCTCTAAAAACGTCATAGTATAGCATGTCGCTATAAAAATGTCATAGTATAGCATGTCACTCTAAACACGTCATAGTATAACATGTCGCTCTGAAAACATCATAGTATAGCCTTTGGTCCAAAAAACGTCAGAGTATAGCATGTCGCTCTTAAAACGTCATAGAATAACATGTCGCTCTGAAAACGTCATAGTATAGCGTCGCCCAAAAAACGTCATAGTATAGCATGTCATCCAAAAAACGTCATCATATAGCATGTCGATCTTGAAACGTCATAGTATAGCATGTCGCTCTAAAAACGTCAGCGTATAGCATGTCGCTCTAAAAACGTCATAGTATAGCATGTCGCTCTAAAAATGTCAGCGTATAGCACGTCTCTCTAAAAACGTCATCGTATAGCATGTCGCCCAAAAACACGCCATAGCATAGCATGTCGCTCTAAAAACGTCATAGTATATCCTTTCGTCCAAAAAACGTCATCGTATAGCATGTGGCTCAAAAAACGTCATAGTTTAGCATGTCATCCAAAGAACATCATAGTATAGCATGTCACTCTTAAAACATCATTGTATAGCATGTCGCCCAAAAAACGTCATAGTATAGCATGTCGTCCAAAAAACGTCATCGTATAGCATGTCGCTCTTGAAACATCATAGTATAGCATGTTGCTCTAAAAATGTCAAAGTATAGCATGTTGCTCTAAAAACGTTATAGCATATCATGTCACTCTAAAAATGTCATAGTTTAGCATGTCGTTCTAAAAACTTCATAATATAGCATGTCGCCCAAAAAACTTCATGGTATAGCATGTGGCTCAAAAAACATCATAGTTTAGCATGTCGTCCAAAGAACATCATAGTATAGCATGTCGCCCATAAAACGTCATAGTATAGCATGTCAATCTAAAAACGTCATAGTATAGCATGTCACTGTAAAAACGTCATAGTATAGCATGTCGCTATAAAAACGTCATAGTATGCATGTCGCCCAAAAAAAGTCATAGTCTAGCATGTCGTCCAAAAAAACGTCATCGTATAGCATGTCGCTCTTGAATTATCATAGTATAGCATGTCGCTCTACAAACGTCATAGTATAGCATATCGCTCTAAAAACATCATAGTATGTCACTCTGAAAATGTTATAGTTTAGCATGTCACTCTAAAAACGTCATAATATAGCATGTCACCCAAAAAACGTCATGGTATAGCATGTGGCTCAAAAAACGTCATAGTTTAGCATGTCGTCCAAAGAACATCACAGTATAACATGTCGCTCTTAAAACATCATAGTATAGCATGTCGCCCAAAAAACGTCATAGTATAGCATGTCGCTCTAAAAACGTCATAGTATAGCATGTCACCCAAAAAAAGTCAGAGTATAGCATGTCGTCCAAAAAACGTCAAAGTATAGCATGTCGCTCTTGAAACGTCACAGTATAGCATGTCGCTATAAAAATGTCATAGTATAGCCTTTGGTCCAAAAAAGGTCATACTATAGCATTGACAGCAACCTCCAGAAAGGTTTTCTTTGAAAAAAAAACATCATGAATTTTGGCGCAAAAAAAATACCAAAGTATACTATGTCGAAAAAAAAATGCGATTTTTCAACATGTTACAGAAATGTACAATATGATGAAATAATGTAAAGCAGGCTGCGAAAAACACTCCAGAAAGGTTTTCTTTGAAAAAAAAATCATCATGAATTTTTGCGCAAAAAGACGCCATAGTATACTATGTAGAAAAAAATGCCATTTTTCAACATGTAAAAACGTGCCATATGATGAAATAATGTAAAGGAGGCCATGAAAAACAGTATGGTAAGGTTTTCTTTGAAAAAAAAATCATCATGAATTATGGCGCAAAAAAAATGCCATAGTATACTATGTCGAAAAATGTCATTTTTCAACATGTTGTGAAAACATGCCATATGATGAAATAATGTAAAGCAGGCTGTGAAAAACACTCCAGAAAGGTTTTCTTTGAAAAAAAATCAACATGAATTTTGGCGCAAAAAAATGCCATAGTATACTATGTCAAAAAAAAATGCAATTTTTCAACATGTTCTAAAAATGTGCCATATGATGAAATAATGTAAAGGAGGCCGTGAAAAACACGGTTGTAAGGTTTTCTTTGAAAAAAAAGTCATCATGAATTTTGGCGCAAAAAAAAACGCCATAGTATACTATGTCAAAAAAAATGTCATTTTTCAACATGTTACAAAAACGTACAATATGATGAAATAATGTAAAGGAGGCTGCGAAAAACACTCCAGGACGATATTCTTTGAAAAAAAAAATCATGAATTTTGGAGCAAAAAAACGTAGAAAAATGTCATTTTTCTACATGTTGTGAAAACGTGCAATATGATGAAATAATGTAAAGCAGGCTGTGAAAAACACTCCAGAAAGGTTTTCTTAAAAAAAAAAATCATCATGAATTTTGGCGCAAAAAAAACGCCATACTATACTATGTCGAAAAAAAATGCGATTTTTCAACATGTTGTGAAAACGTGCCATATGATGAAATAATGTAAAGGAGGCCGTGAAAAACACTATGGTAAGGTTTTCTTTGAAAAAAAAATCATCATGAATTTTGGCGCAAAAAAACGCCATACTATACTATGTCGAAAAAAAAATGTAATTTTTCAACATATTGTGAAAACGTGCCATATGATGAAATAATGTAAAGCAGGCTGCGAAAAACACTATGGTAAGGTTTTCTTTGAAAAAAAAAATCATCATGAATTTTGACGCCAAAAAAAATGCCATAGTATACTATGTCGAAAAATGTCATTTTTCAACATGTGAAAACGTGCAATATGATGAAATAATGTAAAGCAGGCTGCGAAAAACACTCCAGAAAGGTTTTCTTTGACAAAAAAATCATCATGAATTTTGGCGCAAAAAAAACGCCATACTATACTATGTCGAAAAAAAATGTAATTTTTCAACATATTGTGAAAACGTGCCATATGATGAAATAATGTAAAGCAGGCTGCGAAAAACACTATGGTAAGGTTTTCTTTGAAAAAAAAAATCATCATAAATTTTAACGCCAAAAAAAATGCCATAGTATAGTATGTCGAAAAAAAAAATGCGATTTTTCAACATGTTGTAAAAACGTGCCATATGATGAAATAATGTAAAGGAGGCCGTGAAAAACACTATGGTAAGGTTTTCTTTGAAAAAAAAATCATCATGAATTTTGGCGCAAAAAAAACGCCATAGTATACTATGTCGAAAAAAAATGCGATTTTTCAACATGTTGTGAAAACGTGCCATATGATGAAATAATGTAAAGGAGGCCATGAAAAACACTATGGTAAGGTTTTCTTTGAAAAAAAAATGAATTTTGGCGCAAAAAAACGCCATACTATACTATTTCGAAAAAAAATGTAATTTTTCAACATATTGTGAAAACGTGCCATATGATGAAATAATGTAAAGGAGGCCGTGAAAAACACTATGGTAAGGTTTTCTTTGAAAAAAAATCATCATGAATTTTGGCGCAAAAAAAACGCCATAGTATACTATGTCGAAAAAAAATGTAATTTTTCAACATGTGAAAACGTGCCATATGATGAAATAATGTAAAGGAGGCCGTGAAAAACACTATGGTAAGGTTTTCTTTGAAAAAAAAATCATCATGAATTTTGGCGCAAAAAAAACGCCATACTATACTATGTCGAAAAAAAAATGTAATTTTTCAACATATTGTGAAAACGTGCCATATGATGAAATAATGTAAAGCAGGCTGCGAAAAACACTATGGTAAGGTTTTCTTTGAAAAAAAAAATCATCATAAATTTTAACGCCAAAAAAAATGCCATAGTATAGTATGTCGAAAAAAAAATGCGATTTTTCAACATGTTGTAAAAACGTGCCATATGATGAAATAATGTAAAGGAGGCCGTGAAAAACACTATGGTAAGGTTTTCTTTGAAAAAAAAATCATCATGAATTTTGGCGCAAAAAAAACGCCATAGTATACTATGTCGAAAAAAAATGCGATTTTTCAACATGTTGTGAAAACGTGCCATATGATGAAATAATGTAAAGGAGGCCGTGAAAAACACTATGGTAAGGTTTTCTTTGAAAAAAAATCATCATGAATTTTGGCGCAAAAAAAACGCCATAGTATACTATGTCGAAAAAAAATGTAATTTTTCAACATGTTGTAAAAACGTACCATATGATGAAATAATGTACAGGAGGCCGTGAAAAACACTATGGTAAGGTTTTCTTTGAAAAAAAAATCATGAATTTTGGCGCAAAAAAAACGCCATAGTATACTATGTCGAAAAAAAATGCGATTTTTCAACATGTTGTGAAAACGTGCCATATGATGAAATAATGTAAAGCAGGCTGCGAAAAACACTCCAGAAAGGTTTCCTTTGACAAAAAATCATCATGAATTTTGGCGCAAAAAAAACGCCATACTATACTATGTCGAAAAAAAATGTAATTTTTCAACATATTGTGAAAACGTGCCATATGATGAAATAATGTAAAGCGGGCTGCGAAAAACACCATGGTAAGGTTTTCTTTGAAAAAAAAATCATCATGAATTTTGACGCCAAAAAAAATGCCATAGTATAGTATGTCGAAAAAAAAAAAGCGATTTTTCAACATGTTGTAAAAACGTGCCATATGATGAAATAATGTAAAGGAGGCCGTGAAAAACACTATGGTAAGGTTTTCTTTGAAAAAAAAATCATCATGAATTTTGGCGCAAAAAAAACGCCATACTATACTATGTCGAAAAAAAATGTAATTTTTCAACGTATTGTGAAAACGTGCCATATGATGAAATAATGTAAAGCAGGCTGCGAAAAACACTATGGTAAGGTTTTCTTTGAAAAAAAAAATCATCATGAATTTTAACGCCAAAAAAAATGCCATAGTATACCATGTCGAAAAATGTCATTTTTCAACATGTTGTGAAAACGTGCAATATGATGAAATAATGTAAAGCAGGCTGTAAAAAACACTCCAGAAAGGTTTTCTTTGACAAAAAAATCATTATGAATTTTGGCGCAAAAAAAACGCCATAGTATAGTATGTCGGAAAAAAAATGCGATTTTTCAACATGTTGTAAAAACGTGCCATATGATGAAATAATGTAAAGGAGGCCGTGAAAAACACTATGGTAAGGTTTTCTTTGAAAAAAAAATCATCATGAATTTTGGCGCAAAAAAAACGCCATAGTATACTATGTCGAAAAAAATGCGATTTTTCAACATGTTGTGAAAACGTGCCATATGATGAAATAATGTAAAGGAGGCCGTGAAAAACACTATGGTAAGGTTTTCTTTGAAAAAAAAATCATCATGAATTTTGGCGCAAAAAAAACGCCATACTATACTATGTTGAAAAAAAATGCAATATTTCAACATGTTGTGAAAACGTGCCATATGATGAAATAATGTAAAGGAGGCTGTCAAAAAGACTATGGTAAGATTTTCTTTGAAAAAAAAAATCATCATGAATTTTGGCGCAAAAAAAAAAACCGCTATAGTATACCATGTCGAAAAATGTCATTTTTCAACATGTTGTGAAAACGTGCCATATGATGAAATAATGTAAAGGAGGCCGTGAAAAACACTATGGTAAGGTTTTCTTTGAAAAAAAAAATCATCATGAATTTTGGCGCAAAAAAAAAAAACGCTATAGTATACCATGTCGAAAAATGTCATTTTTCAACATGTTGTGAAAACGTGCCATATGATGAAATAATGTAAAGGAGGCCGTGAAAAAATCTATGGTAAGGTTTTCTTTGAAAAAAAAATCATCATGAATTTTGGCGCAAAAAAAGCGCCATAGTATACTATGTCGAAAAAAAAATGTCATTTTTCAACATGTTGTGAAAACGTGCCATATGATGAAATAATGTAAAGCAGGCTGCGAAAAACACTCCAGAAAGGTTTTCTTTGAAAAAAAAATCATCATGAATTTTGGCGCAAAAAAAACGCCATAGTATAGTATGTCGAAAAAAAAATGCGATTTTTCAACATGTTGAGAAAACATGCAATATGATGAAATAATGTAAAGCAGGCTGCGAAAAACACTCCAGAAAGGTTTTCTTTAAAAAAAAAAAAATCATCATGAATTTTGGCGCAAAAAAAACGCCATAGTATACTATGTTGAAAAAAAAATGTGATTTTTCAACATGTTGCAAAAACATGCCATATGATGAAATAATGTTAAGAAAGCTGCGAAAAACACTCCAGAGAGGTCTTTGAAAAAAAAAATCATGAATTTTGGCGCAAAAAAACGCCATAGTATACTATGTCGAAAAAAATGCGATTTTTCAACATGTTTTAAAAACGTGCCATATGATGAAATAATGATATAAAACACTCCAAACGCTGGTTTCCAGAGGGTTAGATGAGTATTTATTTGAAAGAGTAAGTTTACAACAACACATGTGAGGAGGTTAAAAGCAAATGGGTGTTAGTAAAATAAAAATAAATAAACAGAACTAAAAGTGAAATTCACATTGACATTGATGGGCATTCCAACCAGGAACAAAGTAAAAGATAATCAATACGAAAAAAAAACCTCTTCCTGTTCACCTCTTCAAGCCCAAAATCACACCACAGTAGCACCCTAAACTAAAACTACCAATGGGTTTCCTCTTTTCCTTTCTGAACAAGTCAAAGGTCCCTCTCTATCTCCCCACACATCCACCAAACACTGGAACACATCTCCAAAGTTCTGCCGGGCCAGCTCAGCTTCCCCTCAGAAGAAGTTCCGCCAGATGAAGGAGCCTTTTGAGAGGCAGCTGGCATCATGATTGGACTGTACTTTGGTCTGTTCCAATCCAGCTTCAGCTCCAGAGACGGCAGGCGGGACGAGTCAACGGAGGCCGAGTGGACGAAGGCATGAAGCTGAGAACATTCCAGAAAACAACAGAGGAGGAGTGCAGCGGCCCAGGGCCAGAACAAACAGAGTAGCATCGTATGTCTCTTAGAAAACATCATAGTATAGCCTTTGGTATGAAAAAATGCGATCATATACATCGTATATTGTACAAATAACAAGTCAAAGGAAAGAGACATACATTGTAGAATTGTAATTGTGGACTGATTTACTGATTATCAGTATTTTATTTTTTACTGATTTATGGTGATAAATACATTTAAAAATGGCGCTACTTTGACTCTGAATCTTAATCTACCTGTGGTCGTGCTGTCTTCTGTAGTGATTTGATTGGTTATACGTCACAAATAAAACTCCTGTAACTTAACATCTGTAAACAAAACAAAAACGTATCAACAAAGTTTCCTGTTAGAGTTTGTGTTCTTCTAAGTTTAACTCCAAGATTTTAAATACTTTCATTTACTGCAAATGAATATCGACTCCAAATGTTTCAGTAATAATCATTATCAGCCTTAAAAACCCATAAAACACCCCTCTTTACTCGACCACACTTAGTGCAGTCCGGTTCCCCCTTCTATAAATCTGCTTGGAATCGTCCACTTCCTGTTTGTCAAAGTGGCCTTCTACCTGGACCGGTTTTGTTGGAGCTCATGCAACAAACATTTTGGGTAACTGCACTTTAATATGGATGGATGACACTGAATTAGAGTCTGTTTTCATGAGACTGAGTTAAGATGTGTAGCTCTGTCATTAAATAGTAAATTATTTCCCAGAATTCACAGAGAAAAGTCTGAAATGTTTGCTAGGTTAGTGTCCCACATGTTCTTTGGCTCAGCTAAAGCTAACTCTCTCCAACTTCTGGATCTCTTGAGTTGCTTGTTGTTAAAATATCTTGCTGAAGCTCAGAAAGTCTGAGATGTTTGTTCAAAATAAGCTCATTCTCAAGTCTTATCTGAACTGTCCTCTTTTGTTTGAACTTTCCCTAAACTTAGGAGTTAATGACAGAGCAGCACATCCAGACTCAGTCTCATTTATGTAGAGATTAAACTTTAGTGTCATTCATTGACGTTAAAGTGCAGTTTTTCAAATGTTTGTTGCACATGCTCCCGACCAAACCAGTCCAGGTGGAAGACAATGTGAAGAGAAAGCTCCAGAGGATGAATATCACACATTTACATTGGAAATAAATGTCCTTTAATTAGACATTGTCATGCAAAAGTTGGATGTCCCTTTAATGATGTTCAAATCTTTGTTGAATGTTTTGTTGATGTTGGTTTCTAAATGTTTTTTGACACTCGGCCCCAAAGATTAAAACCTTCTACGTCTCACAAGCTGCAACAATTCACACATTATCAACTATCTTTCTGACTAAACTAAGATAAAAGTGAAAAACTGCCTGATTCCTGCATTATGAATGTAAATCTGTTTGGTTTTTATGACAGTAAACTGAATATATTTGGGTTTGACATTTTATAAACCAAAACAAGAAATTATTTAATGGAGAAAACAATCAACAGATTAATGGTCAAAGAAAATGTGTTTCCCAACATATATGGCTGAATTACTCCAACATTACAAGATACATACATTTTGAATTCAATTTTATTCATATAACGCCAATTACAGGTCAAATTGTCTCAAGACAATTTATTTTTATATTTTTTGTCATACTTAAAATATGACAAAGTAAGAAATTTCAACCTCTTGTCTAATCCAATTTATTATTTGGTTTTTAAGAGACTAATCGACAACTAAAATAACTTTCTCCACTAAAACTAATAAACATGAGGTCAAATAGAAGGAAGAGTTTTAAATACTGCAGTCCCACGACGACAAGAATAAAGTTTGTCAACAAAAACTAAATCTGCTGGTGGATTCCATTAAAGTCCTAATAACTGATAATAAAGTGTGATACTAAAGGTTTGTGGTGCTAAAAATGTCAAAGATATCAAGTTGAACATCTGGATGGAGGTTGATAAAAGTTGACCTTCTTTCATTTCTCTGGAGAGACTCCATGGATTTTATGGATGGTGGTTAAAGACCTGCTCTTCTAGTGGTCTTCCTTCTAGTTGCTGTAAAGTCAGTCCATCCTGACCGACTTCAACACCTCTTCATGACAACTTGTTCTGCCTCGGACCTGGTGGAAACTCCAGAAACTCGGGAAAACCTGTTGAGACTCGAAGAACTCGTGGAGACTCGAAAAACTCGTCAGGCGGGGGAAGGTGTGGTGGGCGGTGGGGGAGTAGAGGGGGGAGGCCGCCACCCACCTCCCCGCCTACTCTCCGCCCTGACTCCACCCAGACTCCGCCTTGGCTCCACCCATGTGGTCACTTCGGAAACTACGATGTCAAAGGGACGACGAATTTATTTCTTTGTATCTGATCTGTAGCTCAGTGAGTTAAGGATTTGCCTATGGAGCTGCAGGTCGCTGGTTCAAGACCAGACCCTTCTTAAGTTTTATCAAAATCCTGACAAAGACAAAGAAAGAAAACTGCCGGTGGCGGGTCTTGAACCTGCGACCTTCCAGTTGGTAGTCCATCCTCTTATCCTCCTGAGCTACTCGCTCAGATACTAATTCTTCTTTTTTTTGCGCATTTATCATCTATTTTTTGTCGTTTGCGAGTTTTTTTTTAACTCGAGTCTCGACTCGACCGTTTTTCTCAGGAGGTTGGGCTTCAGCCTTTGTGCTGGAGGGTGGAACCCTCACTTCCAAGACTTTCCAAAGCCTCCACACCTCCCGAGTCCTCAGGACCTGAGCTTGCAGACAGTCTGAGGGCTGAAATTTTCTAAGTCCCACAGTAGTTCTCTGTTAGATTGAACCTTCAGACAGTCCAAGGACTGATATCTTCTCAGTTCCTGAGTAGTTCTCTGTTAGTTTGAACCTTCAGACAGTCTGAGGACTGAAATCTTCTAAGTTCCTGAGTAGTTCTCTGTTAGTTTGAACCTTCAGACAGTCTGAGGACTGAAGTTTTAAAAGTTTCTCAGTACTTCTCTGTTAGTTTGAACCTTCAGACAGTCTGAGGACTGATGTTTTAAAAGTTTCTCAGTACTTCTCTGTTT